>NW_027271801.1:0-125000 GCF_040938485.1 Diadema antillarum
CGCGGCAGATCCTGTTTGGGCACATGCTTCAAATATTTTTGAGCGGCGGCTTCGAACATCTAGCAAAGGAAATAAGACAGTTGTGACTCCATTCTCTAGAACCTCCTTGGTTTTATCGACTTGAAACAGTCCCACTTGTTTAAGGTAGCAGAATATTTGTATGTAGATTATTATTGAACAATTTACCCTAAGAGGTATCATTTAAATAAACTTCTTGCGTTAACTCTTGCACTGAATGTCATGAACGCGACCGAACCCGAGCGAGAGCGAGCGAAACGGGACGGGGGGGGGGGGGGGGGGGAGGAGGAGGGTGATGTGGGAGGGAGGTGTCCCCCTCCCACGGTGAGAACTTGTTGCACTATGATGTTGTAAATGGTGCAATTTTATTCATATTTGCATGTTTCATCGACTTGAAACAATCCCACTTGTTTAAGGTAGCAGAATATTTTGATGTAGATTACAATGAACAATTTGCCTTTGACATATTGACATATTTGCCCCCCCCCCCCCCCTCCTCGTCCTCCAGGATCGACGTCCCTGCATACGATTGGGCCTTTGCATTCTTAGAATGCAAATAAAAATGAAAAAAATTAATGAAAAATTCGGAAAGCTGTTAATCCCAAAAGTATACTGTAGTTTTTAATGGGAAACAAAGCGGGGAAAGGGTTGATTGAAAGAAGATATCCCCTCCCTTCCGTGGTGGATCTTTTGTGTGTTTGTTTTTGTTTTTGTTTTTGTTTTTTTTTTTTGTAACTGGAGTGACAGAACTAGTGCACTCTTAAGATAAACATTTTGGAATCTGTCAATCTAAAAAGAAAAAAGGAAGAGGACCGAAAGGGGAGGGGGTATCCCCCTCCCACGTGAGATTTTTTTTTTTTTCATTTTGAGAATTGAAATTCTGCAATGTGGTGCACACTTATTGGATAAGATATTTGGACAGTTTCGCTATCAAAAAACGCAAGACTTTTTTTTTTCTCATTTCGGGAATCATTGGGGATCAGAATGATATGTTTGCCCCTCCACCCTCCCCCATCCACGCCCCGTCCTCCTGGATCGACGTCCCTGCACAGAGGGTGCCTTTGCATTTTTAGAATTCAGATGAGAATATCTCGTAATCAAATCTATGAGGTAATCTGGGAAAACTTCAACCCCAGAAGAGTATACTGTTTTGTTTTGGGTTTTGTTTTTTGTTTTTGTTTTTTTGTTTTTTTTTTTTTTGGGGGGGGGGGACCTTCCATTAATTGAAAGTGTCTAGATATCTCCTCCCACCAACGGAACTTTTGCATTTTGTTAAACTGAAGTAACAGACCTGGAGCACGCTTTAGATGAAACATTTTAAAATCTGTAAATCTATAAAGTGTATTAAGTTGAAAGGACTGTACGGGGAGGGTATGGGAGGAGGTAGGCCTGTCCCCCTCTTACACGAGGGAGATTTTTTTTTCCAGAATTTAAATTCAGCCATCTTTGGGTGAAATATTTACAGTTTTCTATCAAAAAAGTAAGAACATTTCCATATCTCGGGAGTTACGAGGAGGATAAAAATGATATGTTTGTCCCCATCCCAATACTTTTATGGGGGAACCATTCCCCCCCCCCCCCCCAATCGACGCCTCTGCATATGAGGGAGCTTTTGTAAGTGAAAGATCTGCCGCACACTCTTTGATAAAATCAGTGGCGTACCGTGGGTCAAGACATGGGGGGGGGGGGGGACCTCGTGGAAAAGTAATTTTGGGGGTGTGTATGCTTGTGCGTGCGTGCGTGTGTATGTGTGTGTGCGCGTGTGTGCGTGCCCTGTCAGTCTGCAAACTTAATGGGGACTACACATAACGGAATGTGATACATTCCACAGCGCAGTCATTGAGCAACATTGTAAGTTTTCCTTACATGGATTATGGAATGACGGCATGAAACGACAAATTACTGGCAGCAACAGCAGGAAAATTGCATAACGATTAAATGCGAGCGAGCGGAGTGAGCGAGCTTGAAAATTTTGACATTTTACAGTCCAAAAACTGCCGTTTGTAGCTACATTTTTTCGCTTTGGAAATTAAGGGGGAGGGGGCGCACCGGGCGCAACTGCTGACAATTACTGGCAGCAACATCAGGAGAATGGCATAACGATTAAAATCAAATGAGAGCGAGCGAAGCGAGCGAGCTTGAAAATTTGGACATTTTTACAGTCCCAAAACTGCCGTTTGTAGCTATACTTTTTCGGCTTGGAAATTAATGGGGGGGGGGGGGGGCGCACCGGGCGCAACTGCAGGCAATTACTGGCAGTAACATCAGGAGAATGGCATAGCGATTAAATGCGAGCGAGCGGAGCGAGCGAGCTTGAAAATTTTGACATTTTACAGTCAAAAAACTGCCGATTGTAGCTTTATTTTTTCGCTTTAGAAATTAAGAGGGGGAGGGGCGCTCGGTGCGCACTATATCCCTCTTCAATTATGGTTAAAAGAAATCTTAGAAAAATATCTTATTTCTCAATTGATCACCCTTTCATGTCGATTTCAAAAGTAGTTTACTAACCCTTGAATTACCATTTTGGTGTCTTTTTTTACCAGCGGATTTGGGGGGGGGGGGGCACGTGCCCCCAGTGGGCCCCCACCCCACCCCCGTAGTTACGCCACTGGATAAAATATTAGGAAAAACGTCAATATCAAAAGTGTACAAAGTCTATCGAAAGGGATCCAGTAGCGGAGCTTTTGCATGTTTATCATTGCAATTCAACGATTTGGTACATAGTTCTGGCGGTATTTGGACAATTTTCCATGAAGACAGTTCGAGATTTGTCCTCATGTCGGGAATTGCTTGGGGGACAAATGATTTGTCTGCCCCAACATTTCCGTAGGGATGGGGGAATGCCCCTTTGCCCCCCCCCCCCCCCCCCCCCCGATAGATTCCATTCCTGTGTATGCCCATAGATGTATCCTGACTGAGTCATCAGAGTCATCATTGTTTCAGGAATGATTCAGGAAATGGAGGGGGGTTTAAATTATGGCAGTGTAGTTTTGTTATTGCTTGTTTGTTTGTTTGTTTGTTTTCATACATAATTTGCAGATGGTCCCGAGTTGCTCGCGTTATAGCATGTTTACATGTAGGCCTATACGCTATTTGACGTTATCAACGTCTGGACCATACCTTATGTCGATATTATTTTCTTCGCGAGCGAGCGAAGCGAGCGAGCGCTTGAGAAAATTATGTAGGCCTATACATTATCCTGTAAACGTATTTAGAGAGAATACTGTTCAGCTCTGTTACCTGTGTGAAGGCGGGCGTACGAACGTCATGCAATATGCCAAAATTAATACAATCACATTTCTGCTTCCTCCATTTTCCCCTCAAATTTCAGGGGGGGGGGATGATTGTACAGGCCATCCCCCTCTCCTCCATTTCGGGGGGGGGGGGGATATCCCCCCCCCCATCCCCCCCCCCCCGGGATTTACGCCCATGTCAGGAGGGGTAAATGAAACTCGTTAGATTGTCTAGTGGGATACTTATGAAAAATAAAACTGGTTCCGTGGGAACATTGAATTGAAAATATTGGGAAGTGCATTTGCGTTGTAATTAAACATAAAACTGTGACTGACCGAGATGAAAAAAAAGTACAAATCTTTGATTTTCAAAATCTTATATCTAGTAAATAATGGATCTGAATGAGAACGTGGCGGGACACAAATGATATACGAAGTGATTTTTTTTTGTAACAGTAGTTTATCTAGTAAAGTTTGATGGGCACTACCCCATGCTAGGAGTCCGTAATTAAGATAAGGTAAAACTAGAGAAAATACAACGGCAACAAACAGGATAATGGAATATGAAACTTGAGTCTATTAATGATACCAATATTACTTGAAATTATTGTACTAATGTTAATAATATGCGGCCTCCACGAAAGTTTATCGTCCACCGTGATACGTGCAGAGTCATCAGAAATTATATCTGTGCGTAAAGCTTCTATGGAATTGCTAAAAAGTCAGTTTTCTGGAGATTAAGTGATAATTCATCATAGCTCTTATCCACTGAGTTACTTTTTCTTCAATTCGGAATGAACGATTCGTACGAGAGTACCTGGATTTTGGTGAGAAAAGAAAATATTTGAATAATCAGCAAAGAGTATAAATGAGAGTATGTCACATGATCTGCAAAAGTCATTAATGTAAATAACAAAAAGTGAAGGTCCTAACAAGCTACCCTGTGGGACGCCACATTTAATGAATCCTATATAATAGACTTGAGTTGTTCTCGTTCTCGTTCGAATTCGCTGCTATGTAATCTCCACAGAGAGATGTTACAACACTTCAACAATACCAAAATTATGCCTACCGCCTGTTAAATTTCACTACAAAGTTTAATTGCTTATATATCACCAATCTTCCGTTCTTTACGTTGAAAAAAATATTGTTATTAAGATTCTAGCTGTTATTAGTACACCATTCAGTTCACTCTCTTTCCCCGCATACTTGCAAGACTCTATACGATTCCCAAATACACACTGAAGTCGAGACGAAGCCTTTACGTTCTTCATGTGAGATGCACTGTCCATTCTAATACCAAGAAATAAACATGGATGGGAATCGCTCTCTTTCAGTTATAGGATCATGCAAACTGTAGAATCAGTAACATATTCCATTGCGCCAACTTTCATCTACAGGAACATTCAAAACTGAACAAAAGACGTAATTTACATGTTCCTCGCACATTGAGTATTACGTATAACTGCAATCCATAAAGAATAGAAAATTGTGTTCTTTATCAGGGATTATGTTTCTTTTTTTTTGTCATTTACTTCCCTGTTGTCATGTTTTGTATATGTAGGCCTTTGTATATTTTTCTTTCTTTCTTTCTTTTCGAAGTGCCTTTGGCACCGAAATTGAACATGTGCGCTCCCATACAAAATAGTCACTACAGGTGTATTATCATTATTTTTTTCAAAACGAATTTCACGAAAGGTATACCCATGGTGGCATTCAGAATGCAGACGTAGAACTTGTGAAACACTGCTAGAACTCTATTCGCGTGGTAGTGGGGGTGTGGGTTAATGTTGACCCCCCCCCCCCCCCCAAAAAAAAAAAAGTGTAATCACCAGTAAATAACACAGAAACATACTCAAGCGACACAACGTGTACATACTAAAAATAGGACGATTTTCTTGCCCTGCAAAAATAGGAATGTGTGGGACTGAGTGTTATGTCGAAAGTAGCAACTTAGTCACCACGTAAGTCTGGAATCAAACACTAATATTCGGTTATGAAGTGTAATTTTGTTATCCAAATCACATCAGAACTCCCACTCAACTATTAATAGATACAGTCATGGATATTAAACAGGCAACACTTAATCTATAGATTTGAAATGATTAAATTTCGACCCAATGTCCTGTACTGTCGCAGTACATTTCGGCCGCTGGCGCTATCGCTGCTGGCAGATATACTGTGTGGGAGTAGGGACACTATTTCCTGACAGTGTTGAAAAGACCTAGGACCATATCGCCGGTTGAAATCAGGATATTACATCCTAAGACATTAAATCCTGAAATCTGACACCGGAGTGTTTCTCCAGGGGGGACATAATCGCCTACTACACCGGCAATTATTCAGCCGACAATCGGTTTGCCTATTCATTCATCTGTTTTTTTCATTCGTTAAATTTTACCATTTCTAACAGATATATTATATAAATATATATATATATATATATATATATATATATATATATATGTATATACACACACACATAGTATATATATATATATATATATATATATATATATATATATATCGAAGTTGAATGCATGAATTACATTACAATGTACAATAAACGAAATTAATAAAGTTTGCAAAATATCTAAAGTATATGGAAATGCTGGAAAGAGGAAGGATGCTAGAAAGCAATGCTCGTAGGGTGGATTTTCCCACACGTAATACAACAAATTGCATAATTGATATACTGTTAAAATTAAAAGCGGAATGACAAAACTAACTAACCAAGACACACCGGGCATCCACACGTACCAACCGAGATTGCTTAATTTGAAACATTGTTGTAATTAAGCAAACTAGAATCATGTTTCAAATTAACCAAACGTGCCGTGTGAATGGAAACTGCAATCGTAGGGGGGTGATTTGAAACTTAATTACAATCGTGTTTCAAATGACGGTCCGGAGGTGTTTTTCAAACACGTTTTGCCAGAAACTAGCATGTGAACATAACTTAACTACAATCGTGTTTGTTTGTTTTTGTTTGCTTTGTTTTTTGTTTGTTGTTGTTGTTGTTTTTTTTTTTTTGGGGGGGGGGGGGAGAGGGCGGAGATTTGAAGTAATCATTTTCTTTTTCTGTTTTCTTTCTTTTTTATACCCCTGTAGAATAATATTCTAAAATTATTTATCAACAAAGGTGCTTCATATACGTCGTATAATGTGACCAGGAGGTAACAAAGACAAAATATTGAGCTATGAAATAATGTTACAAAATATCTGAATAATAATTACAAACCATGAGAATAATGTGAAAATTAGGAGATGATGATAAAGAACTTCAAATAACACATATTGTGACTAAGTTCACATAGTTTAATTCAGTATTTAATGAGACATGAATATGATTTTCCATGACACCACGAAGTCGTGATGATTATGGTTATTATTGTGATAGACCGGTGCACCGGTCTGACCGCGGTGGTGTGACGATAAAAGCGTCTACAGGGTGCAGCGGTCGGCGCAATCACCAGGGCCCCATTTCATAATTAGATGGTGGGATAGCGACTCATGCTGGAAAGCAACAGCAAAAGCAACAGCCAATTAGGAAGCTGGATTCTTGTCATTACCATGACAATTGCCATTCCAGCAAGAGCTGCTTTCATTTCAACTTTTTTTATGAAATGCAGCCCAGACGCTAACCGTTAAGAAAAACTGTGGATCAAATATACAGCGCCCTCACCAAAGATCGACCGACCATCAGGGAGGGTTTGATCCACTTTATTATTCACTCACAAAATAATAGACTGCATGGTCTCTAGGGCTCACACAGGTAAATATTTCCCCACAGAGACATATGTTAAAATCAAATAAATAAATAAATAAATAAAACAGCTGTGAGAAATGAGGTGTTTCATCTTCGGTAACCTGAAAAAGTGAGGTATACCCTTTCATCCGTCAAATTTCGCTGTAATAATAATAATAATAATAATTGCATTTATATGGCGCTTCATACTGACGTTTCTAAGCGCACTTTGCTACTCATACAAATAGACTAGAAAAGTCTGTGAGGGGGGTTCTTCAGCTCAAACTCTGTCCAAGGGTTCGCAAAGCCAGACTACGAGTTCTTTTTACTAAAAAATTCACATATTTCTGTACATGCACCCAATCAAATATAGTCCCTTCAAATTCCATGAGAAAAGCTTTCATCTTCTAACCCAAATGCAATTTGTAGAGGAATTCATACTATGTCTGCAGCTATTCAGATTCTGCCAAACTGCCTTTTCTGATTTTAATCAATTTTTTCTTCATATATTTAAGTATCTTTGGTACGATTTTGTGATGCTGTCACGGACATTATATCTACAGGTGTGAGCCCTCTACCGCGACTGTGTCGAGGAAGATGGGCGCCATCATTGGTAGGAGAGGGGTATTTCCACAAAATACTTGAATTTCGTGAACTATGCGTGACATTAATGATTCTTGAAATGATACATTGCAAGAAGATGTGGTTTTTCTGCAAATCCATTGAAAACAACACTTTTTATTTACGTATTATACATTGCCGCCTAAATACATGTTCTCTCCGGAGACTTTTCAAGTTGTACACCAACAGTTTATTCTCAATTCAAAAATAATAAATTTCGGCCACCTTTTTCTTTTGTCAAAATGATCTATAAGATTTGTCTATGTGTATAATCAACATGAATCTGTGCTTTACTGACGGCGTAAAGAATCTTTGTAGGAAGGAAAATATGATTTACAGAAAATATGTAAAAAAGTCAAACTCAGTATAGGAGATCAGATCATGTTTAGCATAACATTATGTTAAACTATGATACATTATGTTTTCGTAAATGGGATTACATTGTTATAGTAATGAGTATGAGTATGTGCGTAATGATTATGAAAGTTTCACGCCAACTGATAACTATGTATCGAATAGAACAAGGACAGATGTGAAAAACCTAGAAATTAAGCACAATGGCAAAGTTTATACATCTGACACCAAAATTTTTACATTCAATATTTCTAAATTATCTTAGGAGCCAAACTTGCGTACAATTTACTCAAAACTCATAAACACCAAGTTTAACCAGTTTTTGCCACATAGCAAATCGCGCGGTTTATTTTCTTTGAAACCACTTCATATAGACGAAAAGTAATGATATTTCTTTGATTTGATGGCATTACTCCTTTGGTTGTAAAGAAGTCCATAAATTCATTTTGTAACACCTTTGTGTCATATAATATTTTTTCTATGGAAAAGGGTATATTTTCAGATGATTTAAAAGTAGCTTAAGATATACCAATATGTATATAAAAAGGGAAGAGAAGTATTTTATGAAATTATAGACCAATTTCTATTTATTTGTGTTTTCTAAAATATTTGAAAAACATGCTCACACACGTCTTATGTATTATTTTTCCCAAAATAGCAACATATCCCTCAATGAACAATATGTATTTTGATAAAAACGCTCCACTTAAATGGCATTAATAGATCGTATTGATAATACAAGTTGTATTACAACTACTATTGAGAATAAGCAACTGCTGGTAGAAATATCTTTTGATTTGCTGAAAGGTTTTGATTGTATTAACCATTCAAATTGTTGAGTATATATTGCAGTTGTATGGAATAAGAGAAAGAACTTTTAGTTATTCTAAGAGTTGTCTTCCAAATAACGTGCAATATGTAACATTAAAATGATAATGGGTTTTCTTCCCTCCCCCCTTCCTCCCCCGTATCATTGTAGAATCATGCGTGTATCTCAGAGGTCTGCCTAAGGTATTACTATTTATTCTTTACATGAATAACTTACAGCACGCTGGTAAAGACTTGGAGTTGAGTTTACATGCAGATGACACCATTTTACTTTTTTATAAATTCTATGTAAAGATATACAGAATACTTGTGCAATCTTATGTTGTGAGATCGAGAATGTTAATCAGTGGGTCTCAGTCAATAGATATATAAATTCGATGCAGATAAAACGTCATGCTTACATGTCAGAACCAAGAAGTAAAGTGATATGTACTGATGATTCAATGCCAAGATTGCTGATTTCAGAATTCAAGTTGTTAATTCTAGAAAATTTATCGGAGTAATCATCGATGATCTTTTAACAAGGTAATATCATGTCTTATATTCTTTGCAAATGCTTTTTATCAGTCCTACTGTACATGTACACACAACGAGGTTGACAAAATATAAATTCAGAAACACATTTTACATATCTTGGATATCACCAAACAGATTTAGACCTAGATTATAGATTAAAGTTATACACAGGACATTCTGCCAGGTTTTACTCTCATAAATTTTATGATTGCACATAGAGATTCCAAAGCCAAAGAACCAAATAAAAATTGAAATAATTTTTTTTTGTGGCAACGTAAAATTAGGCAAACCAACATCCACACACACAAACTCTCACACACACAAACACACACACGGAAAAAGGGACATTTACGTCCCTGAGTGCTCAGAGGGGAGTGGAGTGTTCGGTGGATGTCGGCTGATCTCGAATGCAGAAGGCGTCACGGAATTCGGAGGTGGGGCGGGAATCTCCTTCAAGTCAGGGTCGTCGTCTGGTGCCCAATTCACCCACTGAGCGGGTATTGAGGCATGAGACTTGTAGAAAGGACTCCACATCTGCCCAGCGCGCTTTTCAACGTCATACTCTTGAGACGAATGATATGGCTCCTTTTCAAGTCCGCTTGACCACCAGTGTTCACCGGAAACAACTGGTGCTGGCCGTGAGTTTATGCCGGTTGGCTGGCCTAAAGTTTCACTCTGCATGAAGTCCGGGGTATAGCCCAATCGAAGTGGTTGTAGGCGGTGGCGTTTCTGGTTAACGTGTTCTAGCTGCACGGGGCCATTGATATCAACATGCGGACTTTTAATAGTCATCTTCTCCGAGTGGATGAGTTTGTACTTGGAGTAGATCTGAGTTGGGCTGTATCCGCCGTGCTGAGATGGGCGTGTCCGACGAGAGGACGTTGGCCTCCTGGGATGCGCTCCTGGAGGATCGCGCATCGAGCTGACGATTGGTTTCGACGGAGGCATGGCGTTCTGCTGCGAAGGTGGTGGCGGAAACCTCTCATGACCCCAGTAGAAAACCTGATCAACACGTTTCTTCCCCAAAACGCTCTCCATTTTCTTTCCTTCGTTTTTCTTCTCCAGCGGACGCAGTAACCTCTCGCCCTGATGCCTGCTCCGTGACCACGTCAAATTGGTAGAATACGCCGCTCTGTCAGGGCCAAATGCCTTCCAACCGGTCGCTTCTTTAAGTTTGACCTTGGTGGTCATTACCTCCGACAGGGTCCCAATATGTTCCTCTGGAGTCTTGAATGGGGCCATTTGCAGCCCCCTTGGTCTCAACATGACGTTGGTCTGCATGTCAGCTCGACGAAAGTCTGACTGATACTTGGGTGACAAATTATGTAACTTGCTACTCCACCAAGACAGATGTTTATGTGCTTTACGTGGCATTCCTCGCAGAAGCGTTCATCCTTTGATCCTTCATGAAGTTTATCTGCCAGAAGAGACAATCAAGAACAGAATCAATTCAACTAAAATGAAATGCCATGTTATCACAGTTGTAACATTTCTTCATACTCTGCGGATAATGAAATGCTCGTGTGATTTCAAGTAGAGGCCTTTTTTCGCATAGAAATCGTGAGTCAAGTGGAATAAATATACGTATACTCACCAAAATTATTGATTCACAACATGCATGAGCATAAATAATGAGATGTGAAAACAGAATGCTGACCAAAGATCGCTTTTCACTTATATCCTCTATAGATTGACCCCCCCCCCCCTCCCACCAAATTTGTCTATGACGGTTTGTGAATCTGTTCGCACCTGCCGGAACACGGTTTC
The DNA here is from genome assembly GCF_040938485.1 of Diadema antillarum. Classification (NCBI taxonomy): domain Eukaryota; kingdom Metazoa; phylum Echinodermata; class Echinoidea; order Diadematoida; family Diadematidae; genus Diadema; species Diadema antillarum. The sequence continues at coordinate 11,086 of NW_027271801.1, forward strand.
GCATTTCAGAAATATTAGCCTGTGTTCAATGCATTGGCAACGGGGGGCATGAGATGATAATATCGATTGACTTCTCCCATTCGTGCAGTCGTTTACGGTGAAGAGTATGTAACCATGGATACGGACTCCGCCTCTGCAGGCACAGACGACAAGGGTCGAAATGATTAGTACGCTCCCGTCTTCACGATCATCTAACGACAGTTTCGACAGACAGAGTATAATTGTTGAAGCATTGTATTGACCATTAAGTTGAGTTTGTCTTTACCCTTGGCCACTGTTAGCCATATTACGTAACGTTTTTAGACAGGTAGTGTGGATCATGTTGGTTCACAAATACATGTTCGTCTGCTCAAACACGACCACCATTGGTAAATAATAGCTTGCATGATAATCGTGTGAGCAAGAAGTGGCTCCTTCGCTCACTTGTTCTCATGTGGACAATTTCCGTATCGAACATTTTACTCTCTGTATTGATACCTTACATTACTCTTGAAGAATTTAATGTTCTGCTTTGGTCCCTGTAGGAACAATGATTAATATAATATTTGCGAAAGAGAAATATCATCTGTTATCAGATTTGAGCTGTCGATTATCATTATGTTCTTTTCAATACGTAAATTATGTTTATTGTCACATCTAAACTTATAGAAAGTAGCTGATAAAAACTATCTGCAGCATTTATTTCTTTCTCACAAAATGGCTATACATTGGCATCTCAAAAGGCAATCACCCTCAGGATAACTGTGCAATGACAATTGATAAACAGGACGACCATTTTGAAAATATATTTTGAGGAACCAGCAGGACAACATTAAGGATGGACTGTTGAATGATTTACAGTATAATACCCCCATTCTAATATCATTTAAAGGCAGTTTACGTGCTAGATTGCATCAATTTGATAAATCTATAGCTCTTCTCCAAAATTAATTAAGTAATTAAGGTTGAGTGTAAGCTGTTCAATTAGTTTGTTCATACTGCATTCATTTCAAAAATATATTTCTCGGATATGATATTATTTTCTTGCACGACTCAGCAAGCCACAGGACAGACGCACCTATTTTGATGGTGTGTTCGACAGAATTATATTCGATTTAGCGGATTTCATCATTATGAAAAGACTTTGTATCAAAAATAATAATCACAATTTGTCATTGTGTATAATATGCAACCTGATTCGACTATTACGAATGTTTTATCTAAGTAGTGATGGTGACATATATTCATATGCATTGTTTATTTCTCTATTTCATCCCTTAGCTGTTGGTCTCGCAAAAAAACTCACTAGTCTCCACCGAATTCAAATAACTCATTGAAACAAAATGATTAAATAGACTGATAAACTGTGTGCAACTACGTTCCTGTGAAAGCAAACGTGATACGAACATGAAGGAAACGCTCAAGACGAATTTAATAATAATAGGTCAGACAGAATAGAATAAGAAAAGGAAGACCATAAGATGGGCAGATGAACGAACGAAAATGGACAGAATAACAAACATGCAGTACGCGATGAGAATGATGCGACACGATGAGAATTTAGCTGAATTTCCTCGAATCTTGATGTGCTTACCATTTGAGGAAGACGCCGCAGATGATGATAGTCAGATCGTCTGGATTGTTATCAAACCGCGAGGAATACAACTAGTTCAGTATCTGCTTTCTTCGAGCGACACAAAAAGCTGAATTTAAACATGGAATTCCGCAATATAAAGGAGTCAAGGAGGACCGCATCTTCATAATCCGTTAATCATTACGAGAGAAAGCGTACTCTCGCCTGGTAGTCATTTCGGTCATTTTCTACAGGTGAGGACTGGTCTCCTATCTAAGCCAGGGAAATCCGATTCGTGTATGGACGCCACAACGGAATTTGGCCGTAACACCACTTATGGTGCAGTGCGGACTCGCATGTTTCTTTGCCGTGTATTGAAATCCACTGTGCAAACACAGTTGTTATGCAGACTGCAGACGCCATGTATGGACTGATAGACGCTTGTATGGCAGCTAAGGACCTGATCATATTTACTCACTGTGCTCGGGGCATCTTGGGCTATTATATGAGTCCTCCAAAATGTTCATGTTACCTTCTAATACCAGCCAACACAATACTTAAAATACAATAAACAGACTTTCAGTCAGCTAAGTTTATAAAATGTTATGGTTACTCGAAAGCATCTGACACGTACAGAATTTCGTCATTTACACCCCAAGGGCGGTCTGTGTGAACGCAGTTCTGTGTCCATTAAATTTTGCGCTCTAGTCATTTTGATAAGAACAGCCGTAGAGTGGTTCAGACTCTATAGACTTGAGTGCGGTAGACCCCGAGTTCGAATCCTTGAGCATACAACCTCTCAGTGGATTCACCGACGGTCCGACGACACGTTCCTCTCGACTCTGGTGAAGTAATGGATATCTGCAGATAACTGAGTAACAAAAAATGTTAATGACAGTTAAATCTTTCAATGAGAGAAGAGTACTCGCTATGAAGACGCTATCCTGAATTAATAAGACTGTGATATTATCATCATCCTTTGTTGTTATTGCACTCCTTCGCAATTGTCGAAATAATGGAAACCAGGAGGACCAGCAGTTCTTCAAGAAACATGAGTCACAGTGTCAAGAAGTTATTTTACAGGAAAACCATTATTCTCTCCGTCCTCCGCGGTCTTGCACTATAAGATTTCTTCGAACACCAGATATCCGGGTATCTACTATTAGTATCACCATGACCATCTGGAAGACAAATAGAGCTTTCGAACATTACAAACAGTTGGCGCGTTTTGGCCCCTGTTGGCAAATTGCGAAGAAGTTTTAAAAATTTGAGTGTAAAACTGGGTAAGAGGGGAATCTTAGTCTGTTATTGTTCCATCCCAGTTTATCAACAGAGTCAATTATCATCACAAGTGGTGACAGAAATAACGAAATGCCATGTGTATTCTCTCAATATTCACTGAAGGAATAATGAATTTGGATCATAGTAGCTCTCAAGATATCTCTCTTAACCATTCACTTTAAGGCAAAGTCAAGACTCAACCGTAGCTACGAAGCAGGAAGGGGGGGGGGGGCTATATGTTTAACTATCAAGTTTTTTTTGTGGATATTAAATATTTTTTAATGTGAAATCTAAATAAAAAACACTCTTTTGTTACCTTTGCAACTTAAAGAAATTTTTCACTTGCTTGTCATTTGTTCAAGTGGATACTGCTGGGGGGGGGGGGGGGAGCCTTTACAGTCTTGCATGGCAAACATAGCTCAACGATAACCACCACTCCATTCGTCCTCCACTTAGGCGTTGTTCAATGAACAAACGTTGTTGTCAACTCTTTTGCATACGTACTCATGAACACGTATACACAAACATATAACATTTAAGTACTATACATGTACAGAATATAAGAATGATAGGGCCTACTTCAATTTAATGGCCTAGTATTCTTTATTTTAAAAAAAACAAGGCAAGGCAAGGAAGACGCTTACTTTGTTGAAAGTACCATAGGGCCTACTAAAATTTGCATAAGATTTCTTCTTCTGTTTTTCTTTTAACCTGTTGCACTCAAAGACCCCCCCCCCAAAAAAAAAAAAAAAAAAAAAGTCCTGCAGTGTAATACGTAATGACATGAAGTGCAGTCAAGTGTAAAATGAACTTAAAAAAAATAAAAATAATTCTAGATCTCTGACACCAAGCTTTGGAATACCCTCCCTCAATGGAGCAAGAATGCAGATTCTTTATTACACTTCATGACTTACCTGAAGACATGCCTCTTCCCATATACGCCTTCTCAACAACGATATTCAATCTTTGACTCGGGATATTGTAAATTGAATATCCCAACATCATGATATTGACTGAACAGTTGGAGTTGAGACACTGTAGATAAGGCGTCATTAGCGCTTTCCATGGGCGGATACCGGAGCTATACGAGAAGCCATTATCACCATCATCATTATTATCATCGTCGTCGTCGTCGTCGTCATCATCATCATCATCATCATCACAAGAAGTACATGTATATAACTAATATTGCCAGGACCCAAGAGGTTAAAGTCGTTACTGTTTGGTTATCGTCATACTGCATTATGTGCACAATAAAAAAAAAGTTTTGATGTTTGATAACATATAGGAATAGACTTTGAAACCATCACTGATATCTATGATTTTCTCTTTCATGACTCAACACTGGATAGACTTACATTCACCAGAAGGGATTTACAAAGCAATAAAAGTGATATATGTTTGAGCAGGCCACACAATGATATTCATACAATCATGGCTTAATTGTCATCAGTGTGATAACAAGTAAAAAGAACAAATTTGTATGAGAATACAGCTTCTATGGGACACCTATTTTCCTTCCTCGCAATGATTGGCCTGTGAGTATACTCTTGAACATTTGGAGGTATATATACTGTTCCAGCAAGTACATTCTCGCTCAATAATCGAGGTTTACGTGCGGTGGCTGCCTTCACAGTTTGTCATGTGAATAACCATTCGAGAGAGTGTGTGTGAATAACCATACGAGAGAGTGTGTGTGAATAACCATACGAGAGAGTGTGTGTGAATAACCATACGAGAGAGTGTGTGTATTAGTGGAATGAGAATTATAGAAGAGAACTGAGAGAGAAAGAGAGATGTGCAAATATCAGACGCTATTTTCGTATAAACATACATCATAGTAATTCGAATATAGTATTTATTTATTGATTGATTGATTTGATGTAATGTGCTGTGTGTAGATTGAATGTATTTTGATATGAGAGTTTATGTTTAGGAAGAGAAGATTGTGAGAAAATATTTTTTGAACCAAACTGATTATTTTTGCTGTGTAAAATGTGTTGATCTGAGCTGTATAACAGCATCTGTATTAATAAGTATAAATGACCGGCATACACGATTAACATAAACTCAATTTATTTTTTAATAATTATTGAGAATAGTGATATGAGATATTGTATTTGTAATATTTGTTTTTGTTTTGTATTATAGGTTCATTGTGCAATGATTAAAATGAATAAGATTTACCTTTTGCTGTTCTATGCACTTTTTTTCTCATTGCTACCCTGTATCTTGTGAGTATTTTTAATGTATTCATGGCCCTTTGTTAACAATGTCTGTAATTCAGCCTCCGGGCTGCTATAGATATTGATGAATAAAACACCTTTTCAATTCAATTCAATTCAATTCAATTCAATTCAATTCAATTCAATTCAATTCCGTCACGATGAAACTAATGTGGTTTCCGTTTCATCATGTTCGCCTCCTCTTTGGAAAGTAATATATATATATATTAATTCTAACGAACACTTAACAGTTTCCCGATGATCATTCCCTTTCTGCTTCTCTGCCTGCAGGCAAAGATAGAGAGAAATAGACATGTCTATGTATCTCTCTCTGCCTCCTTTTCTATAGTTTAGCTATTTGTGTCTGAGCGTGTGTGAGTTTGTCTATCATCTTCTGTATACCTGCTCCATCCTCTACCTGTATAGTATGCAACATAATACTATCTAATAACACACTGCACTCTTGCACTGTCACCTTCATGAACATGTGCATTTGACCGAGGTACCAAAAAAAAAAAATACTAGTATTGTTCTTCGTTGTTAATCCTTTCTACGCCAGAGACCCTGGACAGTGTTTACAACGCTATGGGGTTTTCTCTGCCAATTGGCACTCAAAGCACACAGAGGGTTAATGAACAACAGAGTTTTAAGAAAACACAGCCCTGAACTATATAGGTACGCAGAAATAATTGGGCATGTTTCCCTGTGCCAATGGTGTGATTATGATGTATTAAACAAAACAAACAAAGAACAAAAAAATCGCATGATTATGTGACTGTTTCTGTCAACCATGTGCGTGTGAGAGACACCTGTGTGTCGACATTGTTCGAAATATGTTATTTCTTGGACACCCTGAAGTGGTTATTAAAGTATATTTGCTGTTTGCCAGAGCGGTCACGTGAGCATTTATGACGAACGTTTGGTGAGAGAATGCTTCGAACATTTTGATTTCGGATACTTCCGGGATCAGACTTATTCTTTCGTTATACTATACATCGAGCCCTTTCTCTCTCTCTTTTCGGTTTTCTGTCGTCAACGCTGTATACCATTTCTTCTTGTGCTATTACATCACGACTGCAGATATAAAGGTGAGTTTCAAATAGTTAAGGAGGAAGAAATATTGCAAGCAGTGTTAAGGGGCGTCAAACCAGATTGCACCATTCGTGGAGACCGAAGCTCGACTCCTGCCTTAACACTTTTGCTGCTTATTCCGTAATGCTGACAGTATTCTTTGACGTGCAATATTCGGAGACCCCCCATCTAGTATATTGGTATCGTTTTGTTAATGTAGTACACTTGTAATAAAAGTTATAAAGCCTCCAACTTTTGCACACTGTCCATGTCTATTTCAGCTCATAGTGATTTCATGAAGATCAAAATTATGTAAATTGCTCGCATCCATATGTGCTTGTAGATGCAGCTGTATAATGTATTATACTTTTGTTATGCTATTATTTGTATTTGTATTTGCTTCATGACATTTCACCCTCTTGTACAAATCTTTTAATGCTACTTTACAATAATTTTGTATTGATTTGATATGGAAATGAATAAATGAAGTGAAATGAAATGAAATGAAATGAAACGAAATGTAATTGTATCATAAGATTGCATTCAGGCTCACTCTCATTTATTATATATACATACCCATCTTTTCCTCCACACTGCAGTTCATGTGACTCATTTACAAAGTTATTTAGAAGCACGTCTATAGAATAGCTGAACCATTGTGTAGGTCCATGATTTATTGCCTTGAACGACAACTTGACTGATGCCTGCATAGGATCATCAGATTGAGAGATGTAACATGTAGGGCTCTTACAATGTATTGTCACATGATCTGTTTGTATCTTCAAGGATGAAAACTTCCGAAGTTCTTGTCGTCGTTTTGGTTGCCCTGGTTTCCAGTGTTCATGCAGCAGCCAACGGTTAGTGCGCTATGTCACCGTGTAGCTGTAAAAACTAGAAAAATATTTTTCGGGAATTGCCACTATTCAATGCATTGTGTAGATTTTACTTTCGCGAAACCTGCCTCCCCGCAAAATTCGGAAAAGTTTCATGCCATGAAAATTTATGTTTTATTTACAGAATATACTGCTTTTGTAAATAATGTCTGAGCAAATGAGAGAGAGAGAGAGAGAGAGAGAGAGAGAGAGATGATAATCAAAAAAAAGTTAATTATTACATGGATATCCATAGAGAGACACGGAACACAGATGAAAACATAGACTAATAGTGAAAGAGAGAAAGAGGAATGCAATCGATACCAATGGCCAATAATCTATCTTCAGTATTTAAACAGTTGTAGATTATAGCTTGTCCGTCGTGTCCGTGCAAACTCTTTAAGGATAAAGGGTAGAGAACGGAATGAAATTGTATGACATCGTGTAACCTAAGATGTCAGAATGACAAAACTCGTAAATTAATGATTATGTGAAAAATATGCAAATCGTGTATCAGGTCGTGGATTCAGATTTGAATATTTTGCGAGATAATGAGAAACCACTTATGAAATACGGAGTACGCAATTTTATAATTATAGCCAAACTCATTGAGGTCAAGAGTATAATCTTTTATTCTTTATGATTCAAGACATCCCGTATTTTGTTATTGTCATTATGTGTTTTGTTTTGTGTTGTGTTGTCTTGTCCTGTTCTTGCGTTTTACTTCAATTTGAACACACTATAGATAATTGAAATTGAACAAATGATTTCAGGTCAGCTAGAATTAGGGGACATTTCCTTTCTGGCTGCTACCTACCATAGCATATCTGTTAAACCTACGTATGTGTAATTGTCAATCTATTTCTGTAGTATTTTTTCCTTTTCACTGTATTATTGATATGTTTGTAATCGTATCCGAATATTGGTGTATGTATTATTTTTTAATATGTTCCTTGCTTTGGTGAAATAAAGAAACTTGAAACTTGAAATTTTCTAATTCCAAGAGGTATTCAAAGACTATTTGATGAAAATCGGTTTTGAAATGGCTGGGATACCGAAAACCCAAGCAAAGCAAAGTGATCCTAATAAAAAGTGGGTCCCACTTTTTATTGGGACCTCTTTGTTATTGGATATCTCAGCCATATCAAAACCAATTTTCATAAAATAAACTCTGAATTCCTCTTAGAAATGTATGCTCGTTAATATTTCATAAGAGGTTTCTCATTATCTCACAAAAATTTTGGAAAACTGAAGTCAAAACTATACCATCCCTTTAAGCGGAAGGAAAATGCTCAAGCCTCTATACAATGCTACAATCATTGTACATTCTTTTCATCCTACATAGTTTTACGCACCTTATTTTCTGTTACCCAAAAGAGTGATGTCTATATGTTCTTGTCGAAATATGAAATAAAACATTGAATTGAATTGAATTGAATTGAATTGAATTGAATTGAATTGTCCATGAACTGAGGGAGTGATTAGCCGTGAAAGTATTCGGGGAGGAATTTGCATAATAAGTCCCGATGGAAACTAGTTTTGTTTGACGGAGTTTAATCCCCTTTGCTTCCGAACGCAATACGCCTCATTCTCCTGTGTAGCTTAAAGTCATGATTATATCCTATGGTGGACACAAAAGCTTCCAGGGTCTGTTTCTACTTCCAAATTCTTTGTCCGCATAAGGAGAGTTTTCTAATGGGTAAATACATTTGTATCATAATAATTGGAACTTATTGTTGCTAACTACGTTATGCCTATAAAATGTCGCTTAGTATTTTCGTAACTTTTTCCTATAAGTCTCATGAAATCGGATCTTCGACTGGTAATACTAAATTTCTGCGCAAACGATAGGGCGCTTAACACAAATCGACAAACCCATTTTGCTATCAGAAGTGCATCTTGAAATCAATATTTCACGAAAAAAAAAGCAAAACCATGCAGAAAATCAAATATTTTTGAGATTACGGAGAGGTGGACATAATTGAGTAGCCATACGAGCTCAACAAAACAAGACCCTTTTCACCCTTGTTGGCTTTGGCCGTTTTATTTCTCTCTCTCTCTCTCTCTCTCTCTCTCTCTCTCTCTGTTCCTTTTCTTATCCATTAAATTATCTGTCTATCCAAGAAAGTTCACATAATAAGTATAGTGTAAGTATTTATGTTAATACGTGTTGTGATATGTGTCGTGCATGTGTGCGTATACATATATTTTTCTTATTCCTTATATTTCATACACGCACCTTTATTTGGTAAATAACCCATTGTTTGCTTTATATCAACTACAACATCATCCCTCTCTGCTTGCCCACAACAGATCGTAAGATCTATATATCTGCAGGGGTTGCGGGTGGCGTGGCCGCCTGCTTCATGATCGTCGGCATGGCGTTTTTCTTCCACGAGTTCTCCTACCGCGACTACGACAGCGAACGTCGCAACGACGGCACACGATACACGGAGGTCGAATTCTCAAAGGGTCCGGTTTGGTGACGAGATGAACTGATGGGTCGAACAAGTCTATGGACGATATAACGAGTCTGTTGAAGGACAGTGGATTCACTACCTGGTGACGTAGTCATTAGGCGAGAGGGGGTTATGTAGGCCCTAAACGACAAATAATGACGAAGATTTGTAGAAGTGTTACGCAGGCAATATGGGTCATTGTATCCTTTCCTTGATTTATCTTTGCATCAATTAACAAGAACGTCGATTGAGTAACCTTTGATTTTCAAACTGAAGATTATGCTTTTATGAGCTGGCAGCACGCTTTGTATAATCGGACATATAACTTGGGTAATGGTACAGGACATGGTGCCAATTTCAGCCTATAGCTGTAATCAAGCTCACGGTTCGCGATGGCTAACGCAAGATCTGTTACAATGTGCAAAAACTGCTGACCATCTTAATTTTGTTCATGGTGATCTCGACGGCGCCATAAAAAAAAGAATATGCTTACCACCTGATACATAAAACAGATGGGCGCGATGTCACTCTCTAGCAAGGAGCTTGAAGCTCCTTGCTCTCTAGGACCACCTCCGTCATAATAATCATCGTGATACGGGCAGATAGATAAACACAGGCTATTATGCATGTAGTGCAACATGTATGTACCCCTGTATGGGATACTGTAATCGTTCATAAGCTTATTATATCTTCGTCTGAATATCATATTTCCACATACAATGACAATTGTAAGAATGGAATCTCTCTATCTTTCGCTGTGATGGACTGTTCTTTTAAAATCCATCTTTCTTGCTGTTTTTCGAACTTAATCTGTCATAATATTATGTAAATTTCTATCACTGTTTTCGCTAGTTTTGATGGTGATTGTAATCTTTTTCTGGTCAATCGTTATCTTGCCATCATGTGTCTTTCTAATTGGTTTGACATAAAGGGAAATTAATGTAACAGTGAATCTGTTACGGGATATGTTGTAATATATTGTGATGCGCATCATTGCATTATGAAAATCGTTTAAATCTATATGAATAAAACACTTTGAATAAGTTCAATATTTCAATGAAATTTAGACTCATAGACTAAAATGATTGCTTGTAATAATTTTTCTTTAAGTGGTTGTGTTTAGTGACCATAATGTTTCTTTCATACCAAAATCCACTGAATGGATGATTTTTGCTTGTTAGTTCTTTATATAGCATGGCTTACTCTTTGGTCAATTCCCTCAATAAAGGGATGGTACAATATTGGCGGAGATGAGAATTGGGCTTTTAACTTTTTGCGAGATACCAAGAAAACACTTATGAAATAGTACAGAGCATACCATTCTAAGAGGAATTCAAAGTTTATTTGATGAAAATCGGGTTTGGAATGACTGAAACATCCAAAAACAAAGTAAAACAAAGCGATTCTAAAAAAAGTGTGGTCCCACACTTTATTAGAATCGCTCTGTTTTGGATATCTCAGTCATTTCAAAACCAATTTTCAACAAATTTAACGTTGAATTCCTCATGGAATTACATGCTCTTTCATATTTCATAAGAGATTTATCAATATCTCACCAAAAAACGTTAGAAACCTCAAATTAGGTCTCAACCAAAACTTTACGATCCCTTTAAGCTTTAAATAGGCCTACATCAACATGCACACAAAGATTTTTTAATGAACTGAAATTTGTCGAAAAAAACAATCCCAAACACTTTTGACTGAAGGTACGATAACTGAAACATTAAAACCATTAAAACAAACATTAAAGAAGTAAACATTCAAGACAAAATATTTGTAACAAAATTACTGCAAGCAGGAAACTGAAGCTCAATAGCGCTGCATGGAGACCCCTCATAAAGCCGCAATTAAGTTCAAAATAAGACGATTATCATAAAGATTTATACATAATCATGGTAGAAACGTGTAAATTTCTCGGTTCATTGCTTGAAATATCAACTTGTTCCTGGAATCGCTGGCTTTATAAAGAGAAAGAAACCAAATGCTATAGTATATTGTGGTGTTTTGCAACCACACTGAAAGAGTCGTAAAGAATGGTAGGGCGGGCAGGTCATGCGGCTGGCTTATATGACTCTTGCGTACCAAACAACTTGCAAGAATATCATGTTTTCTTAGTACATCATGACTAAAGTCTCCTTATCGCTATGTCAACGTGTGATACACAGGAACTCCATGCACTTCAAGCAGTTTACGTTATAGAGTCCTGCAGGCAGACTTTGAACCCGGTGGCCCAATATTTGTGAACTTTCCCGCAATCAAACAGCCAAGACAAGAGAGGGAATATTCAGTGGAAGTAGGGGGGCTAATGCAGCGAGTCATCAAACTACCCTTTGTTTGGACTTGGAGAAAATAAAAGGCGCTATCGCATATCCTCGCCTCAAAGTAAATCGAGATGTTTGTTATGCTGTAAAACTACCTTCCCAGCATTCTCTAGGCACTCATTGGTTGGATGTAGAGGAGACCTATAGGGTGCTTCATAAAAAGGGACTCTTTCTGATTTCTCGAGAGTAAATCAGTCAGCTCCCTTCCCCTAACAATGATTGAAGACGTGCATATTAATATCCATTATACAATAATTGCAACAATAATCCCAACTACCCGAGTAACACTGACAAAACCATCTCATTTTTGTACACTTTGATGTTTTAATCACTCCCATAATAACTGCATCTTTCTGAAGCTTTCCTATTTGATGGTTCATGTTATCCTTCAAAGTATTTAACCTTTCAAGTCTTTATAGGACATTATACACAACAATGAACCTTGTCTTTTAGTCGCCGTGGGCAGTAAAATAAAAATCTGCTCATAACAAATAACACAACTCTTATCTCGCTGATAGAACTAAGCAACAACACGAATGACATCAGCGCGTATAGCCAGTAAAGTGTGGAAAACATTAGAACTTCTACAGACGGTTCTATAAAGTGTCTGCTGTCCGATAGCAGTCCCCCGGACCGGTCTCACGGATTTCTTAGACACCGTATACAGTTATGACCACCGCCTTAGTGATAACAGCACTCTTCGTGTTAGTAGATGAAGAACGTCACGGCTCCAAGCGTCCGCCATACACGTCAGTTCCGTGCAGCTCATTCTTCGAGCCTTTTGCAGCTGAACTTGCGTCTTGGTTCGTATTTCCATCTCTAGGAAGTTTTTAATGCTCGTCATCTCAGAATAACGTCTGTAACATCTCTCCTAATAATCATCGTTCCACCAAAAAGGATTACTTCGCACCACTAACACCAACCAAACATGGTAAGTCAGACATTATTATACAGATGTGATTATTATTGACATCGGTCTTGAATATTAATCTCCTGACTTGCCACTCTTGATGTCATGTTGTAACACTTCTCGGCGTGACATTATGTAACTCTTTGAATTTAATTGGACGCTTATTTCTCCCAAATTATAGATAGTGCTGATCAAACGTGGACTAACACATTCTTCATAAACAATTCAGAATATGTTTCCTTTTTCAAGTTTTGAATATATACGAATTCATGATAATTCGTAAAAAGGTCCCTCGAAATAAGAGGACAGGGGCAAGTGGTGAATATAGACGGCAAAATGTAGTGTTGTTATAAAAGATGTATTCCTTATCAAACAAATGACTTAAGTTGACTAACACATTCTTCATAAACAATTCAGAATATGTTTCCTTTTTCAAGTTTTGAACATGTACGAATTCATGATAATTCGTAAAAAGGTCCATCGAAATAAGAGGGCAGGGGCAAGTAGTAAATATAGAGGGCAAAATTTAGTGTTGTTATAAAAGATGTATTCCTTATCAAACATAATGACTTAAGTTGTTTAGATTTGAGTCGCTGTCTCCACAAACAGATACCATCGTTATGCATGAGCCACAGGAGAGCGAAGATTTTGACTGTTTAAATTCACTTTGTGCAAACATATCAGCCTGTGTTCAGGGCGCATGATCTTATGAAAAGATTCGGGAATGCGATGTAACAGAATGCGTTATTGTCCATTGTATGCCCAAGTGGACAGTGCGTCATGAGTTTCATGATATTTTGTACAATGTACATAGATCTCGTTTGCTTATTACTCCTTACGTACAGTGAGAAGTTTATAGTTCTGACAAATTCCATCAGTCGCGCGGCAACGAGCGAGGAAAAGGGTATTGGTATAAAACCACTGACGAAATGTTCTGGTACAAGAACAGCGTTTGCAATGACGGAGACATGCTTAAAGATGAAAGACATGGTACATGTTCAACGTGACTTGATTAACACTTTAGGAAATGGACTCCATTCGTTTTAAAATGTAATAAAATAATTTCGTTTTACGAAAGTGATTAAGGATATAGAACTGAAGTAACTGCGTCGTTATGCTGTGTTTGATTTAAGAAATGCATTAATATGTATTTTAGCATTAGCCCATACAAAATTAAACTGACTGCGTAAATGATACTGTATCAGTTTAATTGTTGTTGTTGTTTTTTAGTTGCAGAATTGTATACATATCATTATATCATATGCTGATCACAAGGGTGTGAACTGGCCGTAATTTAATTGGAAACATTCGATTTTGTAACTCCTAATAGTTCCTCTCACCACGTAAAAAAAAAAACACCTTGAAATTCTTTCACCTGTATGTCTTATACCTATACTGATTGCTGTCTGACACGTCTGACTCATGAAATAATGAACAATCTGACATTGCTCAAACTTTGTAGTTTTTTTCTTTTCTTTAAACTCCCTCTTTCTTCATATTTCCTTTCTTTCTATTCTTCAAAATTTCCCAACTCGCTTGTTGAAAAAAAGAGAGTAGAATACAAGAATATTTCTAATGTTGAATATTTTCCCGCTCAATGTATCATTGCAGATGAAGTCGTCACAGGTTCTGTTCGTAGTGCTTGTCGCACTGGTCGCCAGCGCGCAAGCCGCGCTAAAAGGTAAGCAATGTCGGATAGCAAGAATAGCAGGTGGTAGACAATTATAGTTGGGTGACAGCAGCTCTCCTTTGTCTTCACCAACTTCTTACAATCTACTTTTGATAATGACATGAAACTCCCCTATAGTAGCAACTATACCTGATAACAGCTTCTGATGTAACACATAATGGAGACAGCATTTTGTAGTCCTGAAATATGGAGGGTATCTCAATGATTAAAAAGTAAGACACATTTTTTTTTTTTGAAGATGGATGTCAGTGCAGATACGCTGGGAATTTCTCTGCCGGCAGTGTTGATAAAGCAAGAATTCCTGCATGTCTTGTTTGACCAAGTAGGGGTCATCTAAAACTATCTTTAAAATTGATCATGGTTGTTATCTCCACACGGTCGACAGTAGTGCCAACTGTAAGTGTCACTTCACTCTCTATATTTGTGGTTGCCAATATCATTTCTGTATAATCATCTTCAGCGTCCTGTTTGTTAATCTTTCATTATGATCTCCCACCTCAAGTTCTCCCCTCTTTAAACACAGTCGTGCGCATTGCAAGTACATAATTATGTATTACACTGTATATTAAATAATTCATTGGTCACGAAGCATAGTGAGCGGGTCTCTTATTAACCAATCATTTACGAAGTTCAGTGTATATGTGTGCTGCTTCGAAATTCTCCCTGTTTGTAAGACAAGCAGCTACAGTTAAAAGGATGGTACAGTTTCGGTTTAGATTGCGTTTGAGGTTTCCAACACTTTTTGATGATGACCTTTTTTGCGATAATGATATTAACCTCTTGTGAAATATGAAAGAGCATATGCTTCAAGAAGAATTCAAAGTTTATTTGATGAAAATTGGTTTTGAAATGCCTTAGATAAAAAACAAAAACAAAACAAAACAAAAGGAAAGCGAGCGATCCTAATAAAAGGTGGGTCCCATCTTTTATTAGGATCGCTCGCTTTCCTTTAATTTGCTTTTGGATATCCTCGGCCATTTCAAAACCGACTTTCATCAAATAAACTTTGAAATTCTCTAGTTAGTATGGATTGTATCGTGTATGTCTTTTGTTTTCCCCGCTTTCATCTTAGATCAATCATTCACCTGGGTTGATGTCTCTGCCGGCGTGGCGGGCAGCGTTGCCATCTGCGTCATGTTCGTCGGGGTGGCGTTTCTCACCTACGAGCTGGGTTGTCGCAACTATGCGAAGGAGCTCCGCAGCAACGGAAAACCTTACACGGAGATCGAATTCGCGAACGGCTCCGCGGTCGATCGCCCCATCACGTCAAAGCTAGACATGGTGGTCGACTCCATGAACGACAACGGCCCCCCATTGTACCCAAGCCTCACCACCAGCGGTGCTCAAGTAGATATGCCCGATCTGGAGTGAGACATTGACAACCCTATTATACTATCAAGTCTGTTTCCATCCTCTATAATCAACAGGGTTTAGAACTTCAACTTACCTCGGTTCATAGATCCAAATGGCGGCAGTTACTTTATTTAATGTTCCTATTTGAGGTATATAACAGAAATAAAAGCATCTTTTTATGCAGAACTGATTAATTCCACATTAAAGGACAAGTTCACCTTTATAAACATAAGGATTGAGAGAATGTAGCAATATTAGTAGAACACATCATTGCAAATTTGAGGAAAATCGGACAATCCGTTCAAAAGTTATGCATTTTTGAAGTTTTTGTGCAGTAACCGCTGGATGAGAAGACTACTGCAGTGTGTGAATAACTTAGATGTCACATGCGTACAACAATATAAGGAAAATATAAAGAGAATTTCACAAAATTTCATCTTTTGAAAAAAGTAC
Organism: Diadema antillarum; assembly: GCF_040938485.1. NCBI lineage: Eukaryota > Metazoa > Echinodermata > Echinoidea > Diadematoida > Diadematidae > Diadema > Diadema antillarum. Next base: position 27,273 of record NW_027271801.1, read on the forward strand.
ACATTCGTCCGACTTGTTACCGACAAATGTTATGGGTAATATTATTCCCCCTGCCTTTAGAAAGAGGCAAGTCAAGTGCTGTTTTATTATGCGAAAAAAAGTGAAAATATGTTGAATTTTCTTTACATTTTCTTTATACTGTTGTACGCATATGACTCACAAGCTGTAGTAGTCTCCTCATCCAGCGGTTCCAACACAAAAATTGTAAAAATTCATAACTTTTGCATCGCTTGTCCAATTTTCCTCAAACTTGCACTGATGTGTTCTACTAATATTGTTGCATTCTCTCAATCTTTATGTTTATGAAGGTGAACTTGTCCTTTAAGAATCAATTCTTCGTCTCTAATCTATTATGTTGATGAAAAGGATGTAGGCCTACTGACTTTCATTTAAGGAATAAGGCATTCAGCTACAGCTCCGTGTAAAGAGGGTGTTTTAACGAGGGTGCTTATTGGATGGATGAATTGATGTAAAGTGCTACTACTACATTGTATATCACGCCACACTCGCGAAAACAGTCCTTTTTTTATTTCCTACACCAATGTTAAGCTTTAAAATCATTCGTTGCAAGATTTCATCGATGTTTTCAGATCACATTCTGCCGCCGAATGGTATTTGTATGAATATGAGGTAATCATTTAAATCATAGTTATTATTGTGAGTGTGCAGGGTAGCCCCACGACTATCCACGGAATGATAAACTTTTCCTCATGTGTATGATACATGCACAACGTGTTATGTGCTCCTTCCTCTCTGGCACACAAACACGGGTATATCCATCTGAAGATGCGTAGTTTTAAATATTGAAAACAGTTGTGATCGCTCCAGACTTCTTCAAAGCTACGTACAACTTGTACCACGAAAACTGCTCAACTTTCTTTGTAATGTGTCTTTTAGTCGTAGAAAGAAACAAGTAAATATAGAAGAAAAGAGACAATTAACCTGACATATATGTCTTACCATTGGTACAATAAGGACGTATAGCTAGAGAGAGATTCAGTCTTTGAAATTAATACACGTTGTATCTGTTGTATTCCATTTAGATTATCAACAAGCTGCAGCGAGAAATACAGACATGAGGATTTAAGTTCGTTGTACTCGCATACATTGTCATTGTTGTTGCCTTGTGATATTCCAGCTAAAGAAACAAAGGAGGGCGCTATTACGCATTTCCACTTTTAAATGATCAGGCAATGGAACTTATTACACACACACACAAAAAAAAAAGGAAAAAGAAAAGATGGACCACATGTTTAGTTCTGTGCCAGTTGCTGTAGTTGCTTTTTTTTTTTTTTGCAGGAAGGTTGATATTAAACAATGCTGTAATTACCCATCCTATCTTAATCCATCTTTAAGAATACCAAGAACATTTCTGTCGGCCGTAATCATGCACCCCAGTCCAAACACTATCCCATTCAATTAAATCTGCACAGTTCAAGACACACGTATTGTATTCACATTTTCTGTGATTAAGGTTATTATGAATGTGACAAATCAAAGAGTTGTATATATTGCATAAATTAACAGTAATATGTTGATGTTTCTTTTCATTCCACTGATTAGTGGTTATGCTTGACAGCATGATTAGTATAGAGAAAGAAATACTGTACTGGAAAAATCTTTGGAAATGACCAATTGCTACTGTAAATACAATAGTTCTTTATAATATCCATCAATAAAATAGCATGAACTTGTATATTGATGAGGTATGTGTTGCAGGGTAAATGAGTCAAATAAAGATGTGTCTGTATTCAAATTTGTCTGTTTTCATCATTGTTTTACAATACATATGATTTAGGAACAAAATGTACTGATGTAACTTTCTAAGAATGACACTTGTACACCTCCTTCACTTTCAAATGCACAAAATGTTTAATGGGTATATCACACACTTCTGGCGTCATCTGTATTTACATATGCATTACAACCAGTAAAACTAGAGCCAAATACACAGGTAGCAAGCTCTCATAATCTCAATGCAGTTCACATTCAATTTACATGTACATGTATATACACAAGATCCATGCAGTGTCCAGCAGACAATGTAGCTTCAGTCTTCTTTACTATTAAACCACACACTCAAGATTACATTCTTCATTAGCACTTTTTGAACAATTTCTGAGTTGTTTCCACTTTAATATGCTGCTGATATGTATTATCATTACAAATGACTCCTCACATGCACAGTGTACCTATGATACATATACAGTAGTTAAGAGGTGAAAAAGTGTCAAAACCTGTATTAAGCATCCATTTCTCCAATCAAAGTGATCGAATGGGGGTGGGGGCACTTGAACAGGCACCAAGTTGGATAGCAGAACATCATTTCTTACACTTGTCACGCCGAAGCATAGAAATACATGTATGAGGCAGAGAAGTGGATTATACATTGTATACTTGTCATCTTTTGGGCAGCTTATAAATATTTCCAGGGTGTTTGGCACTGTAAGTACTACACCAGCAAAGCTCAATTTCAGTGAGGAGGCATACACATTAATAAAGAAAGATCATTACAGTATTACTTGAAATAATACAAGGACGGATAAGCAGAAAGATTTTGCATTTTATCTTTATAGATGGATCGAGTTTGACCCATGAACATAGATCAAAAAAAAAAAAAAAAAAAAAGGTTTAATGTTAGAAAACCAGCAGCAACATTTCCAAGAAAAAAAAAACACAACAAAAATATTGCATTAATCCCACATCATATAATATGGCATACCGAATATTCAATAAGTAATGACATGAAAATGATCCTACTTCTACAACGTTGCGCTTGCCGAGGAAAATAGTACAGTCAACCTTGCCTATTATCCACAGTCAAATCTATTTGGACTGAAGAAATAGCTCTGGCTTAGAGAGAATTCAACTTATGTGGGATTAAAATTAATAGAATATAAAAAGAAGAGGACTTGAAAAGACATTTGACCTCTGCAATTATTCAATTTATGTAAGGTCGACTTAAGCTGGAAGCAAGGATGACTGTATCATTTTTAAGAATGAGGTACATGTACGAATGCAACAGATTGCAAACACTGGCCAACAGAATTTCTTCAATACATCTAGTTATACAAAAGCTGGCCAAATCATGAATCAATTACATCTTTGAACCGTAAGCTTGGATCAACAAAAAGAACATGCCGCGGTAGAACAAATAGACAGATCACATCCTCCCATTAAGAAAACCAAAAACAACACAATAACATCCATATGTGCTATCTTCATCCAAGATTCATTGTACTAACTCCACCAGGCTGATAACTCATGCAGAAATGACCTGCTATAGATCTGACCTTATTTATAGAACATGACTTCACCTGCTAAAGATCATGTCATGTGCCACAACAAGCAGAGATGACTCAACAATTGCATCAAATCTAATTCAAACAAACAAAGCATATACACTCTGAATTATGTGCCAAGCATTTACATACAGTGGAAACTCGATATAACGAGATGGTCGGGACCGAGTCATTTTCCTCGTTATAGCCGATATCTCGTTATATCAGTAGGCATAAAAGAAAGCATAACATAAAGACATTAATTTGCACATGTGGGACTACCCATCATCTTTCAATCAATACTGATAACTTAATGTGTGTGAGGTAATAACTCACCTTTATGGGTAAGAAGATGTTTTTTCGCCAATGAAATCCGATATCAAGAATGTTTTTCTTATTAATTGTAGATGTTTGAATTCGTAAATCTGTATAGCTTGCGATTGTGTGAAGATCGTATGTGGATTGGTATGTGGTTATGATATGAGTGTGTGTTGTGTGTGGAAAGCTTGAATTTGGGAATGGTCTGCACAATGCTGTGTGTGACACATTCTGTATGTACATTATGACTGCGTGTGTGTGAAGATGGGGAATTCCCTACGTAGAAAGCCAATCACAGCATCAGATTGCCTCACACTTGCTAAACGTCATGATGATGTCATGTATACGGCCGTCCCATCACACTTTCTGCATGTATCAGTATGCGCACACACACACATGTATACACGTACAACATGCAGTGCTAGCTGTAGTGTGAACTGAAGAAAATATGTGTGTACAAGACAGTTTTTGGCGCATCGAGCTTTACAATCTCGGAACATGTGATAGCACAGGCGAAGTAAAGCTTTACCCGAAGACATTTTGTTTTACCTCGCTATAACAGGTTTGATTGGCTATGTTTTTCTTTGTTTGGAAATCACAAAATTTATCTCGTTATAGCAGTTATTTCGTTATAGCCGATCTCGCTATAAGAGTAGCATTTTACATAGACTTGTGTGGAAGCAAATTTGGGACCGGGAAAATTTCCTCGTAATAACCGATATCTCGTTATAGCAGTGTTCGTTATACCGAGTTTCCCCTGTATTCCATTCCATTCAATTCAGTCCATTTCCATATTTTTTTTTTTTTCAACAGAACACAACATAATACAAGAAAATTACAAATCATTTCGAGTACAGAATGGTAGACTGTATGATGAAAATTAGAGGTAATCAGAAAATTGAAAGCATGCACACAGTAGCTGAACCAAACTTGTTACATTATCCATGTTCTGAGAGAGAAAAGAAAAGAAAAATTGAGGGTACTAAAAAGCAGTGCTTGTACACTGTGGACAACTCGTATCACCAAGCAACTTCAAATTATCTTCTTTTTTTACCACATTCATAATAGACACAGGAAATGTATCACTGATTCTGAAAATTAGAGTTTTTTTTTCCCCTGTACATTTGTATAGACCAACAGCAAAGACAAACAATAACAAAATTTCCTAATAAATAAAATTCAACAAAATATATGTGCACACAAACATGTCCTTTACAGATTTGGTGAGCCATTAATTGAAGGTGTATGTCAAATTGCTTAAATAAATGAAAATAACATATTTATGGCCCTAGGGCTGCAAGAGAAATAAAAAGTATCATCTTCTTGAAAGTCCATTGATCTTACTCCATTTGTTCACAATCCTTATACTTTGGAAGGGTAGGCAATGGGTAATGAGGGTGCTGAAATTAAAAATCACTTAATAGATCTTGTTCTCTTATGCAGTATTTTGCAGGACCTGACTCCTACGGCAGTGACAGACAGACAGATAGACACAAACAAACAAACAGACAGACAAATAAATTAAACAAAAACATTTCAGAACACAAATAATTCTGACATTATGCAGAAGGGCCTAGACACACGTGGTTGTGGATTTCAGATGATTCTTGTGTCAAACAAACTGTATTTAGCTAATGAGTTTCAGAAAAATGACATTACCCTAATCCAGCAATGTACCTGGATGTACTACTACAAGCCTGCAACTAAATCAATGTAATTAATGTGCACAATTAAATGTAGTAATGAGTATGAACCTCCTAAAGAAAGAAAAGAAAAAGATTAAACTTTTATTGCAGGATAATCTTCATAAAAGAACTTGAAATAAATGCTATCAAGAAGTTATCAGGATTGCTAGCGGATTTACATATTGGCAATGAAACAACTGATGCACCATTGTTCCTTAATTGGAAATAATCTTTCTTGCAGTACAAGTAGTATGCCTCCCTATCTGTAATCAGGTCAGAGGCTCTTCAGGCATGCAGCTAAAGACAAGATTTTGAGAAGGATGTTTTCTTTGCCGCTGGTATTCATTTGAGGATCACAACATATCAGGTCAATAACCGAACACCCATTTTTACTGAATCTTATGAAAAAAAAAAAGCATTTCTAATACCAAAACTGTCATGAAATTTTGAATGAGGGTACTAAAAAATATATTGGAAAAGCATCTTTGCAATTTTTAACCCATGACAATATGTCCTTATTTGTGCCACACATAAGCTCAGCTATGTTTACCATGTACGTGAAATCATTGTTCAAAAAAAAAAAAAGGAAAAAAAAAGGGTGTCTCTGTAGAAACAAAGAGAGGGTAGGGACATGGAAGGGAGAGGGTAGGGACATGGAATGGAGGGGGAGGGGGAGGAAGAAAGGAGACAGGGGGTCTAGCTGTCATGTTCAGCTTCTGTCACTGCCTGTATGACCTGGGGTAGGGCCTGGGAATGTCCACAGCTGTGCTGGTGGTTGGACCAGTCCTTGCGCTGGCAGAAACCGCTGCAGTAGCTGACGCGGTGACAGCCGGTGCACTCACTGGTGGCTTCCCGCCCACAGTTTGCACAGGACTGCAATACAAAGTACAAGTACCTACTGTTTAGTGGGTTCAAATTTGGTGGCAAGAAAATAAACAAAGAGAAAATGATCCGCTTACTCTCCCCTACGGTAGACTACACAAGAGGTACTACATGTACAAGTTGAGCTAAGAGTACCTAGTTATCCAGCATTTTACATGGTTTAAGAGATGATTTATATTTTGTGCACTTTAATCAAGTGTTTCTACAGCACAGTCATCTTGCCTGCCATTCCCCTTAAACATGCTACACAAATGTTCTGTGTGTATATGTTTGGTTTGAGTGGATTTAATCTTTTTTTATGCACGTTTGACTGTGTATTATGCAAGTATGGAAGGATAGATGATGTGCATAGAGTGTCTTCTGATATTCGAGACTTAAATGACACTTTCTCTGAGTAGGAGAGATGACGATATGAAATGCAAACCACACGTCTTGATCCTCATCTTACCTTCACTAGTGTTCCAGAAAATTCACTTGAAAGTGTCACAATAAAATAAATATCACCCTACCTTAATCAGTTGAGATGACTTGGCCTCGGCTACGGCGTCGATCTTCTCAGCACGAGCCTGGGCCAGCGCTTGGGCCACCGCATTATCTCGTTCTGCCTTGGCTTCCATGAGAGCTCTGGACAGTTGCATCTGGGCGTCCATCTTGTAGTCAGCCAGGGCCTGTTGGGAGGTACACAAGTTCAATCACCACTCTATCAAAATATGGATGACACTAGACATTGGTGTCTGCTATATGTGCTGAATAGGCATTTTCATAATGGAGACTGTTGAGAAGATTTTTATGCCTTAGTGCATGATAATATATGACTTGAATCTTAAAGAATGAATACATCATTGATAAATTTGAGCTGTTCTTCTTAGACTAATCTGATTAGGTTGCAAAAAAGCACAAAATGTCTGTTCTAGTGTGTATGCTGAGGAGCGGGAAATATGTGACAGTCTAAGTGGAGAGAACCATCAAAAAGTGGATTCAGTTGATTATTACAGTATCTTGTGAAAAGGTAAGCTACATTGGGGATCAGTCTGTCCAGAACTTTGTACTTTGCTGTAATCGGCAGGACCTTTCAGCTTTGCTTTGGAGTAACTATCGATACTTTGATAGTTTTTGGTGTATTTGTGTGATGCTATTGTCACCTTTGCTTATGAATCCAGCATTATCTTGTTTGCCTAACTAGACATGTTCAACTGCATTTCAATACTGAGCTTTTTAAGCTACAACATAGTTCTCACACTGGCTCAAAATTTGTCTTCCATCATTTGGAAATTGCTTGCAATATATCAAAAGGCTTTACCAGGAAACTTGTCTGGCTGACACAATTTACCAGGATAATGTATTTTGAGATCAAAAGTGTAAAATAATTTTGATAGCAGGACATATCTTTCACTAATTACTGTTCAGTGGTATGTAGGGAGACTATAATGTAACCAGAATATTATGATTATTTAACCACCTGTGCCATAGCAGTAGCAGTGGTTCAATCTAACGTGCACAATGAATACTGCTATGGCCGGATAAATATAATGTCATTTATGTAAACGATCGTAAAACACCACATAGAAACCACGATCAGGTATGTGCTGCGAATGCAATACTTCCAGCCTACCTTTTTGGGTAACATTTTGCACTTTTGTCGTAACCAACACAACATTGTGAAATCACAGCATCATTTCACACATTCCTCTATATGCATACAATATTATGTTGTCTGTGTGTCCACTTTAGAGAAAAAATCGTTTCTGCAGGCGTACGGAAACTATGTTTTACCCTTAATGAAATGAAGCATGTTGGGTCCCTCTCTCTATCTCTCCTATGATTTTGCACACAAACATTTAAAACCACAAAGTTAGCATTGTTAACATTGCAAGGTGAAACACACACACAAAAAAAAGACACTTAAATGCGACCTGTACATTATTTAGCTCATCAGGGTCAAGCAAACAATTTCTGATGTGCTTTGGGTCAGCTTCTACACCCTGTGTTTACACTAGGTCCTTCAAAAACCATAGTTGTGAGTACTCTACTGGACTTCTCCCATTGTTCACTCGAAACTTGCCGGGTTTGGGGACAAAATTTGGAGGGAAGAGTGACTTTGAGCTTGCATTGATAGGGCCCAACTGTATTCATCAAATGTGTGCATGCGCAAACCCTGGTGTCTAATGCAAGGCTGTACTGGTCCAACGATCCAGGACCAGTGAAAATCACTGTCGTACCAGTAACTTTTTCAGGAATAGACCAGTAAAAATGGAAAAACTGGGTACCCACTGGTCCAACAAAGAGGTCTGACCAGTAGACAAAATGGGTTAGTGTGCAGCCCTATCTTATGGCAGAGGTCACCCCAAATGCCGATTGCCCCCGCAGCTCAGGGACAGCTGAGATACATGTAATACTGTATACGCTATAATTTTCGCGTGCATAAATTTTCGCGAATTGCCGCTGTCACACATTTTCGCGAGTGGTTAAATTCGCTATTGGGGGACCAGAGAAAATATGAAGTGGCAAAGAAAGTGTGAATTTTCAACTTACTAGAAAATAAGAATGATACTAGTTATACACTGCATGAAAAAAACTTACCAAACTCTGCGAACCAGTAAGTTAGAATTCAACATTTTTGAAGTGGTTAAGTCCATCACGCTAGATTTCTGACGAGTGGTCCCCTTGCGATAATGGATTGGCTCTCTACAGTATTCGTAAGTAGATGTGGACGTGCATAAACAAGCTTAGCCAGTATGGTCTGTTCGGTAAGCCGTCACATGGTATACTAGTACTGAAATGTTCGTATCATCAAGGCAAGGGATTCATTTTGGAAGGTAATATTTTCGCGTGTTGTTAATTTCGCGAATAGCTCCTGACTCCTGACCTCCGCGAAATATATAGCGTATACATACAGTAGTGTGGATGGTTAAAACAGATAAGATCTCTCCTGATGTGGGACCTAGTGTGAACGCCGGTGACATAAGAGTCAAGACTGGAGAACTCACCTGCTTTTTCTCTGAATCAAACTGGATTTTGGCCTGCGAGAGGGCTGCGTCCTTACTGTTCTGAGCCTGCCGCTTGGCCTGGTCGATCATTTGCTTCAGTTGCTGGGCTTGCTGTATTAACTGATTTACCATCTGTGTCACAGAATCATAGGAGAGAGAGAAAAAAATACAAATATGAAGAGATGATGTGGCAGTCACAAAACATGGGCGAGTGATCCTCTATCCACACACAGATATGTATCTCTATATATGTGTGTATGTCAGTGTGTGTGTGTGTGTGACAAAAACATGGGACAACTACAATACAGTGATAAAAAAAGAATTCTTGCAGACGACAAGCACCTAAATGATGATTAAAAGCAAGACATGTTGAGAAACAGTAGCAGTGAATTTAATGGCCATCTCTGAACTGTCTCATGATTACTTTCAATATTGTGCTGTAAAAATACTATTATGAGCACACTTCATTCTGAGTATTTATGGTTTCACGAACCTCATTAACTAACAATGTTTTAGTCCTACCCACATTATGCAAATGAGATGATATGTTACTTCCTCACAAACCTTACTTTTGGTAATTCTGTTTGATTATAACCAATCTCTCAATAATAAAGTCAAGATCTGTTATAGGGGCTGTACAGTACTGGTTGAGGTGAGGATTCAGGTTTATAATATATTTTGGTGAGATAATGACCTCTTATGTAATATGAAAGAGCACGTAATTTCAAGAAGGATTCAACGTTCATTTGATGAAAATTGGCCTTGAAATGGCTGCGATATCCAAAAAAAAGCAATGCTAATAAAATTGACAGGTCACAACTTCTTATAGGATCTCTTTGTTTTCCTTGTTTTTACATATCTCAATCATTTCAGAATCAATCTTCATCAAATAAACTTTTGATTCTCCATAGAATTGTATGCTTTTTATAACATTTCACAGAGTGGTTTCTAAATATCTCACAAAATGTTACAAGCTGAATCCTCACCTCAACCAGTACTGTATAGTGCCTTTTGACTGTAAATGTCATTGTTAATATGTGATACCAAATTTACACACTGAGCAGGTAAAAAAAAAAAAAAAAAAAACTATTATGGGTGAGGTTCTTCAATTCGCACTGCGCAGCTGCTTACTTGTATGTTTTCAACCGATTCATAAACAAGACAAACTTTGATTTGACATTTCCATCCATGATAATTAACATACTGGGTACACACAAACAATCCATTAGATTGTACAGCCTGTACAGACAGCTACGAGCACACACATATGCTCAAATGAATTCGAAGACATCAACACAAAAATGCACACATACTTCTAGCTAGTAGTATTTCAGCTGACAATGGGCACAATTTGACCCATTCAGCATTTGCATTGCAAATATTTTAGCGGGTTTTAGAATTCATGCTAGCTAAAAGTACAACAAAATCTGTGAAAATTACTGTGTATGCCATACATTTAGCGAGTCCAATTTTTCGTGAATGGAGACTTCCTGAACAATTTCATGAGAGCAAGAGAGGTTAAATTTGTGATTGTGGAGTACAGTAGTGAATGGAGTAATGTAAGCATGCACGTCACATTCATATTATCAGGATCAGAGTTAAAGGGTGTGTACAGTTCTGGTCGAGGTGAGGATTTAGCTTTTAACATTTTGCGAGCTATTCAGAAACCACTCTATGAGGTGTCAAAGAGCATGCAATTCTAACGGGTATCAAAAGTTTATTTGATGAAAATCGGTTTTGAAGTGGCCGAGATATCCAAAAACAAGGTGAAACAAAGAGATCCTAATAAAGTTGGGGCATGTAGTCTTTTATTATTATCACTTTTTGGGATATCTCAGTCATTTGAAAACCAATTTTCATCAAATAAACGTTGAATCCTTCTTAAAATTACATGCTCTTTCATATTTCATAAGAGGTTTCTCATTATCTCACTTAGGAATGTAAAAACCATGAATCCCCACCTCAACCAGTACTGTACAGCCCCTTTAATATCTTTGCATAATGTTAAATAAAAGGGATTTGCACCAGACTTCTGAAATTCATGAAGAAAAAGACTATGCAAAATATATCTATGGCGCATACAGTAATGTACTGCAAATATTTCTGTGTTTGGAGTATGCCGTGTGCTTTCAGTCACCGTACCTCTTCCAAGTGCCACCAGTGCTGCTGCTCAAGGTCAGCCTTGGGGGTGCTGGGAGTTATGGGCATGGCCTGGGTCAGGGTCGGGGTGAGGGCTTGAGGTATGGGTGCTAGCGCCATCTGTTCACCAATGGTCAGCCCATTCTGACTCTCTAGACTCATGGACCGTCCTTCTTCTGCCAGGCTGGCCACTGGACCCCGACAGAGACAAACGTGGGAGTAGAATTGTGGTAGATGTTTTTACAGTGCATATCACCACAATTTTGTATACTGCTTTCCACAGCACATAGTACAACAGCAGTGTAAACAGAAAGATTCTGACACCATATCTGGTATCCTGGTTTGTTAAACCACCATAAAAACAAAAACCAAAAAATAAAAGAATAAAAGAATAAAAATACATTGATAGGTGAAAATACTATGTGGTTGTTTTCTTATATCAAATAAATATTTGACATAAACTTTTCTTCAAGGAGAAATAATCCCAAATATACGATGCAGTGAGTACAAAAATATGAAAAGTACACCAGCTATTACACATTACTAAGTTTAACAAAACATGGGAAAAGCCACTCAGAAGTTATCAATTTGTAAACTGTCTTCTAGTGAAATCAGTGTACCATCATTACTGGATAAGAAGATTACAAGTGTGTGATGACACAGAAGTAAAATGATACAAAAGGAAATTGAAAGAGAATTCTACAGTGCTCTAATTTTCATGTTTAAGCAAATTTTTCCCCTATTTGGTGCAGACATTAAATGCTAGGTAATATCATTCCCACTGCCTCCTACAAGTAAAAAGTCAGTGCTCTTCCATTATGCTGGAAAAAAAAAAGTTCAAAACAGGTTGAATTTTCTGTATATTTCCTTTACAGTGCTCCCTACTGTGGCATGACAAACTGTTGAAGACTTCTCATTCAGCGATGATACGTACATGGATTTAATCAAAACTTTATAAATTCAAAATAAGAGATTCAAAACTTTCATTCATACCAGGGCCCCATTACATACAAAATTGCTATGATAACAACTCTTGCTGGAATGACAGGTGTCATGGTAACGATAAGAATCCAGATTCCTGATTGGCTGCTGCAACAAGAAATTGCTATTCTAGCAAGAGTTGTTATCCTAACGTTTTTTATGCAATGTTGCTCGGATTGTCCAGTTTTTCCCAGATTTCACTGATGCCTTCATCTAATGATTTCACACTAACTGAAACCACATATTATCCATTCGGAGAGTTTCCCTTTAATTTCCGGATTCCTAAAAGCACCAAATAATTACCATCTTTCAGCTTCGGCATTGTTTTCTTAAACGTAGGGGTGGATGGCAGACTTTCACGCTCATCTCTTCTCCTCCGCTTATACGGCACAAACAGTCGTACTGGACCAGACTGCAAGAAAGAGAGAAAGAAACATTCAGATAAAAAGATTTTAAAAATACACATTCTATGGAAAAAGTACATCATTATCGTATCCACATTATATTGCACGTTAGCATGATACAATCATACGAATGTACAAGACAAAGATAACATACACACAATAATGCACCAAATATGTACATTTTGTGCTCTCTGATCTGCAGCTCAAATACAGTCATCCAGTTGTCAAAGCAGAACATCATTACTTCTGATTTCAAGTAAACCCCACAATATGTCAGTCAACAGTGCCATTGCCTGGAATAACTCACCACTCCTTCATCATCGCAACAAGAGGCACACGTGCAAGAAGCAGCGTGGGGTTGCAAGATGCCTTCTTCTATTAAACAGTTCAGAGTCCTCCCGGCATAACGGATGCTCCTCTTCCAGTCTTTACTGTTCCCCCTTCCACAAAGGGACTCAAACTCAGACGGAGTATACCACTGGTCATCGAACTTGACGCATTTCCCTTTCCCTCCTGTTTGAGTGACCACAAAACAAAAAGAAACACAAATGGTTCAAAATATGAATTCATCACAGTTGTGCAGTGCCATGCAGACAGGCCAAAGTGGGCTTTGAGACACAAGAGTCATTTGTGTCTGGGGGCATTGGTAGGAGGTAGGATGAGGTTTTATACTCTTTTCAGCAGAGCTAACATTATGTATAAATCTCCATAACTGGCTGCTGGACTGTAGAGTAAATGTCCCAGTTCGCGGCCAGCCACCTGTTCGCGGCCATTACAGCATATTTAGTAATATAACGCTGAACACAACGACACACTCTTTACATGTATACCACACATTCACTGACACACTGCTAATCTACAAAAATCAACCGATGACATGGGCAAAATCTCCAACCAAAGTGAAATATTCTCACCTAAATGACGACATCTCGCATCCAAAATTTCATTTTCGGTACATCTTAACATTACAGGTAAGGAACAAGGGGTCTAAGAAACAGGATTTTTTTTGTCATTTTCCCGACGTTCATGAATTTTGAATACATGTCCTCATATAGAAATAGAACTTTCGCAAGCCGGTGTGGGCTGTCATTTTTTTCCAGAAGTGGATGCTACGATCGAAAAAATAAAAAAAACATGAGAAAGACAACAGTAACACCGCCACGACTGCAAGCCCTGTTTATGGTCAGTGCACGCACGCCAGCCCTTTTCACATGCTTTCGCAATGGGACTTGGCGCTTACGCAACGTTCGCGAGCCAAATGAAGGCGTTCAGCAGAAGATCGCGGAGCACGCGCGTATCGCATAGGATTTTAGGAATTGTACATCAGGCCGCAAACCGAGCTGTCACTGTCGTGAACCAGCGGATGCTGTACCAGGTCGCGGCTGTGGTCTTTTTTTACTATCGCAATGGACATTGGTATTGCGATGGAGACAATAACGTGAATTGGCAAGTGGTCAACCTCTATGATATAACCTGGGTTAAAGCAATTTGCAAGTTTGTGTTTCAGTGGAAAAACCCTTATGCGGCTGCTAACCTGTACACTTACTCCAATCAACCCCTTTTAAAATTACACTTGTAAAGTTGCAGACCCTGACATAACATTAACTTGTAAGTAAATTAAAAGTTGTTGGTCCTAGCTTATTTCATCTTCTTTCTTCTTAGCAATATTATTAAACTCCTAGACGCATTGAACGAAGTTTTATAATCAAAATTTATTTTCATCACTCTGCCCCACCAGCATCTCTGTGACAATGGCAATGACCTATCTAGCCTGCCCAACCATTGACCAGCCGACGTGCATCGACTCCTGTAGTGTAAAACATTAACATTCATTACTATTTAACAATCAATGTGTTCTACTGTTAGTGTTACTGTTGCAGCGACAACAGGGCTTTTTTTTTTTAATGCATTTATGACCGACCTACTAGACAACAACTTAGGTTTTACTAGCTGATAAAGAGTCAATGGCAGATTTTCAATGAGAAAGTAGAATTTAATATAGGGCGTATCCATGAATTCCGTAAGGGGGGGGGGGGCACCTTTATTAATTTGGCATTCGTTACAAATAAATGGGGGGCCCAGGGTGGTGCGCACACCCAAGTTTTCCTTTTATTTTTGTTTTTACAAAAAATAAAGGGGGTCGTGCCCGTTGGCTGCCCCTGAATCTGCCACTGAGAATATTATGCTTAATTTCTTGGTTCATGGACACACATAAACCTACCGGAACCAAGTTTGGATTTAAACAATTCAGCAGAAGTGTTACGGCAGCGCACGGGAAGGACGTCCGAGTGCACCGTGTCATCCCACGTATAGTGCCGCTTCTCGCCCGATGGGGACGAGGGAGTGCAGGGGGTCGCCGGTGTTTTCAAACCATCCACAAGCGCGGCTTCCTGTTGCACAACAGCAATAATTCGTGATTTAAGTTGGCCCCCATCTTGCACCTGCACAGGGTGTCCATTGGCGGTGAAGATTCCCGTAGGTGTGACGCTAGCAGTGAAAACATGTTCTGTTACCGCTGAAGTGCTTATTTGACCAGACGAAACAGTAACTGTATCGTTCGTGAAGGCTGAATCATCGGCACCAGGACTCGGTAGTGCTTCGGAGATGTCGGTGATGCCGACAGTCACTTCGGTAACTTCAGTATTTTCCATTTCTTCTCCGCTATCTCCCATTTATGCTGTTTCTGACTTGTCGGAAATTATTTAAGTTTTCTATTTCCTCGTACTGGAGGCAAAAACACACACAATTACACACTGAAAATTTGAAATAAAAACGTCGTTCAATGTCATCGGGAAATTTCGTATAACACTCGCAACATGGCCACCAAATTCGTAGTAACATCGTCTCTGCACATGCGTAACATAGGCAGTAATGGACGACTCCATTACATATGAGGATTTGAAATGTAAGACCACTTTAATCATCAATTCAATAAACCTTTAATGGCAAATGTAATCAAGAAATATCCCTTAATAGAGAACAAAAAATGTAGGAAAACAAAGCATATAGGAATAATCTTCTAAAAGTCATTTTTTTTTGGCAGAGAAAAATCTAATCATCTTTCCAGTTTGCCCCTTATGTACAATGTGCTAGTCTATTTCTTACATGATTTTTCTCATAAGTCGGATATGGGTTTCCAGAATTCAGGGATTCCCGTGCCCGCGAAATCAAGATGACAGACACCTTATTTGGATTCGATGCAGATTTACCTGTGAGTATCATATGAGGCAAAAATGACATTTCACGTGGCATATGATGTGCATTCTGTCAATGAACCGAACTCTGAAACGTATTCACATTTTTTTTTTGCGTAAATGTCACTGCATTGTTATGGTGAAACGAATGGACAGTCCCGTGTATTCGAATTCAAGTTGTTACGATTCAGGTGCATGGCATGGATATGCCAATGGTTGATGGCATGGTGTGTTTGCAAGTCGATGCAAATATCCGACTGCATTCCTGATTCCTGCTGTGATTTGCAATGCCCATGATTTCGATTTGCTGTCTAGATGATGCGGAATTGTTCGAATATTAGTGTTTTGCAAGTGTGCTTAATCGTCATAGGGAGGTCTATAAATCAAACATCAGTCATTTGCATTTATTAATTTACATTTACAACATTAAAATCATAAAATGACAAGCATTTATTTATGATTGTGTCATTTTGTAAAAATTAAGGTAACCAGAACTTTACTCAGCGTAAAATTTACTCGGAGTCGGGGGTCTCACATCACAGTGCAGCGTAGAAGTTTAATTTCGAACGAGCACAGTCACCCATGTTTATTGTTACATTGTTAGTCCGGGAAACCCGCTCATAAGGATCCCCCCGCCTCATGAGCACCCTGGCCATGCTCGTGGCATGAGGTCTAGCCCCCGGGGTGAGCGCAAGCTGCACATGATCGCGGCCGGCCCTTGGCTCACTTCTCATCCATCTTGCATTATATGTGACCGTGCATCACAAAACCAACAAAAAGTTGCACCTCTAGGTCCCTAGTGTAAAAGTGGTTTCTTTCGCGTACAGATACAATGTACTTTCGCGGTTTCCCAGAGACTCCAACCCTAAGCACCTTCTGATCTGGAGATTCTCCCGCCTGAAACCCCTAGCCCTAGCAAACGGGAGACTCCAACTTGATGTGCGCGAAGCGCATATCACGAGCGCAAAGTTCCTTGCGGCCGGGGTCCAGGGCCCGCTTGGGCCCTAGAAGCTCTAATAGGGTTCTTGATGCTCTCTCGTGCTATCTAGAGGCTTATTTTTCAACATACGAAGACAAAAAGTAAGAAATCATTTCAAACGGGAGACACAGAGCCAGGGCGGGAGAAATTAAATCTCAAACGGGAGAACGGCAGATTTTGCAAAAGTGGGCTTTCGGCGGGAGATCTCCCGTCGAAAGCAGGAGAGTTGGAGTCTCTGGTTTCCTTCAGTGCCAACTTTTTCGCGTGTGTTTAAATTCGCGGTTGGCAAAATCTGTGAATTCACAGTCGGCAAAAACTGTTTTATTTTGCACATGAAAACCCAAACTAGATGTATAATCCAATTATTCTTTTATTTATTAAATAGATATTAAAATTAAATGCAGGCTTACCTGAAATCCTGTCTCGAGAGTACTTCATAACACGCTTGTAAAGTTGTAACGCTATGTACATTGCGCGGTGTCGCTGTGTGTGTGTTGACCATCAATACACTCAATGCGCGAAATCTTCGTGTGTGCATGTGCGCAATAGCATTGTAACAAGCGGCGAGTTCAAAATATTTTCGCGTGATGTTAAATTCGCGGTTCAACCTCAAAGCGCGAAAAGCGCGAAAATAAAACCACCGCGAAAGAAACCACTTTTTCAGTAACTGATTTCATGTGAGGACTCAAAAATGATGAAATGGGAGAGCCAAGTCAATCTTGGGTTTGTCATATTTTCTGAAAGAGCTAGGTCTAGAGCTCTATTCCTCTTCTACATCATTCTTAAGTTTGGGACCATAAAATGAATGGGAAAGTGTGTTTGAGCAGTTTTTCTACAACCCTTTTTTTGTAGAGTAGTGAGATCAGGTATGTCTTTACAGGCCCTTTTTCATTTCTTGAAAATCCTTTGTGCACTCTTCACTTTCAAGTCTAGTCTTATAACTTTTGAAAGGATACAGCTACTGCTTTGAAAATTGGCATTAGATCTAATCATGGACAGTAATGTTGTGTCAATATACATAGAGCATGGATAATTTAAGCTTAATCCGATAATCCCTTCATTGTTATTGCTCCTGTGGTTTACATCCTGTTTTGTGTCCCATTCATTGCACAGCTAGCGTGGTTTGGTGAAGATTAAGTGCTTGAATAGACTGTGTACTTCAGAGTCTCTTTTCTCAGTTCACACCTTCCAGAGTGTGTGTTTTTTTTCCCATTAGATAGGTTAGGAGAGTCCATTTGATTTGAATTATATATCACTTCAAAGCTTAAGAGTCTGCTCTTTCAGGAAGACAACCTGAACCAAGCCATCATGGATATCTGCAGTGCTAATCCTAGCTCAGCAGTCTGGATTATTGGCGGAGACATGAACCTATCAGATGTAAAGTGGGAAACAGAACAGATCACCTCTCACCAATACAGACACTCCATCAGTGAATCATACCTTCAAACACTTGCTAGAACAGGGCTTGAACAGATCGTCAACTTCCCTACCAGAAGAGACAACATTCTGGACACTATTTCTACAAATCGCCCAACGTTAGTTCGGCAGTGTCAGCCCATGCCAGGGCTAAGTGACCATGATGTGATATTCACAGAACTGGAAATCAAGGCGACAAAACGAAAACCAGTCCGAAGAGAAATCTTACTTTGGAAAAAAGCAGACTTGGAGTGCATTTGTACATGTGCCAAGAAGTGGGCAGACAAGTTTGTCACTGACAATGACACCTCCACTCCAATTGAAACCTTGTTTGAGGACACTCAGCGCTCACTGGACAAACTTGTCAAGGATCATGTACCGTCAAAAATGTCCTCATCAAGATGTAATCAATGTTGGTTTAACACCACAACCAAACGCATGTGCCGTAAGAAACAAAGGGCCTACAGGAAAGCAAAGCACATCTCAAGCAAGTCCACCAGCACTGGTGAAGCAAAGATGAAGGCCTGGAGCCGTTATCATGCCATTAAAAGGGATACACAGAAAACCTGCCGACAAGCTTACAACAAGTACTTGGCTGACTTGATTGACAGTGATCCCAGTAGTAACAAATGCCTGGGTGCCTTAATCAAGACCATTCGATGTGACCAAACAGGTGTAACCCCCTCAAGGAGGGAAACATTCTACACTGTGATTCAAAGCAGAAGGCAAACATCCTTAACAAAAAGTTTTCCTCAGTGTTTGGAATTGATGATGATTCATCCCTTCCGGACTTGGGACAAAATCCATACCCAGACGTGGCAGACATAGAAGTGACCGCAGCTGGAGTAACAAAACTGCTCAAAAATCTGAAACAACACAAAGCAACAGGGCCTGATGGAATTCCTGCCAAACTGCTGAAAGAAACTGCAGAGCAGATCTCACCTGCAGTTACTCTGCTCTTCCAAGCCTCCCTCCATCAAGGTCGCATTCCATCATCTTGGAAAAAAGCTCTTGTGGTTCCTATCTACAAGAAAGGTTGCAAATCATGCCCAGCAAACTACAGACCAATCTCCCTGACAGCAATCCTGTGCAAGCTGTGTGAGCACATTGTACATTGTGCCACTATTCACCATCTCATCAATTATCGCATTCTCTCTGACAGCCAGCATGGATTCAGGAAGCAGCGATCATGTGAGACACAACTCATACTCACCATCAACGACCTTGCTAAGGGATTAGAAGACAAAGAACAGATCAATGTCCTACTACTTGACTTTGCTAAGGCCTTTGACAAGGTATCTCACCAGCGCCTTCTTCTCAAAGCACAACACTGTGGTGTCCGTGGCCTTACTCTCCAGTGGATGGCAGACTTCCTAACTGACCGCACTCAGCAAGTCATGCTAGAGGGCCAACTCAGTAATGAAGCAAGAGTTACCTCTGGCGTGCCACAGGGTAGCGTTTTAGGACCTCTCTTGTTCCTCATCTACATATATGACCTCCCAGACAGCATTAAGCATTCAACCCCTTGTTTGTATGCTGATGACTGCCTCCTGTACAAACGCACCTCATCACAACAAGACTCAGACAAACTGCAAGAAGATCTAAGCAGGCTTCAAAAGTGGGAGATCAGGTGGAAGATGGAATTTCATCCTTCCAAGTGCCAGGTGCTGGGTGTCACTAACAGAAGAAACCCAATCATAGGTCACTACAATATCCACAGCCAACACCTTCAAGAAGTTCATTCAGCAAAGTATCTGGGGGTCCATCTTGACAGAAAGCTGAATTTCAACACGCATATTGATGCCACCATCAAGAAGGCAAACTCTGTTTGTGCCTTCTTCTGTCGTAACTTCAGACACTGCAATCAGAAGATAAAGCAGGCCACCTATTTCACCTACATTCATCCAGTTGTGGAGTATGCTGCTACAGCATGGGACCCACACACCAGGAAAAATGTGGACAAAATCGAGATGGTTCAGCGACGAAGTGCACGTTACATGATTGGCAACTTCAAATGTCACAGCAGTGTCACCGCCATGCTAGACAGGTTACAATGGCCATCACTTGCTAGCAGGCGTCTACAAAGCCGTCTTGTAATGCTGTATCGCATCCGTTATGATCTGGTGGACATTGACTGGCAGCAATACCTACAAAAGTCAACATAAACTGATCTTCCACAAGAGGGCATGATTCCCGCTTCAGGACACCATTATGCACCAATCTGGTGTATAGCTCATCCTTCTTCCCCAGAACTGCCAGAGACTGGAACCACCTACCAGCAGACCCAGCTGACTCACCCTCCCTCGAGGCATTCAAGTCCTTCTTGAGGGAGACGTAACTGCAGCTCATGTATGAAATTATGGATTTTTACTTGCATTCCATGTATATATTTTGTAAATACACTACTTGTGGAATTTGACTGGTGGAGCATGCATACGGCTGCACACTCTCACACACTACAGTGCGTAATCTTCAAGCGTGAAGCTGCACTTAATGGAAGAAGAAGAAGAATCTGCCCGTAACTAAAAATCCATGTCTGGCATCTTTTTGTTGGTTTGGTGATGCAGGGTCACACATGACACATAAATTGTCACAACTTCGCATGGTGATTTCTTGTTACACACACATGTCCACTCTCCTTGATGAAAAGAAGAAAAAATTCTGTCTCCGCTTTTTGAAAAAAATCAATATGCAGCGACACATCGAGACACGGGCGCCAGCTGGTTCGCTCAATGTAGGGTTGCCGCACCTATCGGCCTGATCCGACTCAAAATTTTCTGTGCTTTTTTCTGCAGCTCTCACCTCCCCACGCATGAATCAGCCCCATGAAGCTGAAGTCTGACGTCATTTTACAAAGATTCGTAAAGAGAAAAATAAACCAGAACTAACCTGATCTTGTGCGTATAGACTCTATTCCACATTACTGTCCCACACTGAGAGTAGGTGGGTACTTGAATTTGTCAGCAAACTATAGATCACTTTGTAGATATTACGGGTTCACTTTCTTCATGAATTCTACTGTCCACTAGCCTTTGGGTGCTTTTCGTGCAAGCGTCCCACTGCATCCAGTGCAGACAGCGCACAAGCCATGCAATAAAATGCCATGCAGAGACTCCAACCATAAGCACCTTCTGATCTGGAGATTCTCCCGCCTGAAACCCCAAACAAACGGGAGACTCCGAATTGATGTGCGCGAAGCGCATATCACGAGCGCAAAGTTCCTTGCGGCCGGGGTCGGCCCGCTTGGGCCCAGGAAGCTCTAATAATTAGGGTTCTTGATGCTCTCTCGTGCTATCTAAGGCTTACTTTTCAACATACGATGACAAAAAGTAAGAAATCATTTCAAACGGGAGACACAGAGCCAGGGCGGGAGAAATTAAATCTCAAGCGGGAGAACGGGAGATTTTGCAAAAGTGGGCTTTCAGCGGGAGATGTCCCGTCGAAAGCGGGAGAGTTGGAGTCTCTGCGCCATGTACAGAAATCTCCTCACGTGCATGCGCAAGCTCACTCTGAAAATCCCACAACTTTGCATGGCTTGCACGCTGTCTGCGCTGATCTTATTTCTATAGAAAATTGATGGAGTTGTTGAGATTCATTGCTGCACAACACTCATTGCAATTGTATCTCCAGATTATCTTTGCATGAAAGAATTTCATATTTCTACTTGAACACTAGGCATTGATGATGCAATGCACTTAAACTTGCCTGCAGGTTGAAAGTTCATTTGATTGTTACAGTGTGCATTATTTTGTTGGGACTGTATTTCATATCAGAGCCTGTGGCACGTGTAGATACACGGGGATGGGGTAGATAGGTCTTGATCTAAGTTGATTTTCCTGAGATGTCTGTTATCAAGGATGGTCACTGGTCCTGCAAATTAATTATAAGAAAAGGTTATATCTCAACAGTTTCCACTAGTGTTATTCACATTTGACTGTGTTCATGAACATGTGGTAGTAACCTGGTAAAAAGTGGTATGACAGTCATGAGTATAACATTGAGTCATTCAGTTATCAAATATGAAACTTCATGTTGTGCATTTATATATAATACCCGTATATATTTTCATACTTTGAGTGATTGTTTTTGTTTTTGTTTTTTGGTCAGAATAATTCTACAATGTACATGTATGCATCTCTTTCTCTTTTTGTGTGTTTGTTGTTGTTTTTTAATACCCCTTTCCTTTGAAATATTTCAGCCTCTGGATGAGGGCCCAGAGGAGGATGAAGGAGATTACTATGACACTGTCAATGATGACACCTTTGGTGCTGGAGCAGATGGTGAGCTGACAGACCCAGACAGAGCTTGTCACAAAGCTTGTAATTTTTTTAGGGTTAAAGGAGACCTCCGGATAATTTTCAGATTTTTACATTTAAACAACTATAAATTAGTTATACCGAGGAAAAAGTTTCAGAATTTGTGATAATTGGGATGAAGAATAAGAATATTTTCAAAATTTAGAACAAATTGCAATGAACAAGGATGATGACATGGCAGAGTCACCATAAGAATGCATGACTTGGGGCTCAAGGAAGCAGAACAAAAGAAGAAGGCATGCATAGATTATACACAGGTGAACTCGCAAGCAAGCGGTATTGTAATGGAATTACACTGCTACATTTCTGAAATATGTGAACCTCCTATGTCATCATCCTTGTTCAGTGTAATTTTTTTCAAGGTTTTTCAAAGTATTGTTTCTCTGCTCAAGAACCACAATAAATTCCACAAATCTATACATGGAGTTGTCGATTTATGTACTGTGTGATGTGAAATTATGAAAATCGTCTGGAATGTCCCTTTAAATCTAAACACCTACACCGTGTTGCTGTCATATTTAAAATTTCCTGACTCTACCTCAGCGTAATGATGATTTTCATTTGAATACATATAGTGCTCTCAATCCCCAGATATATGTGCAGATGGGTATTTGTTGACTATAGACGGTGACAACATTTTTGTAGCGCGCTGCTCCATATGCATGCTGTACTTTTTCTTATTCAATGATTGGGATCAAACATACAAATCGTGCTCTGAGTACTATAATCATCTTTGTACATGCTGGCAATTGTATCTAGTACTTACACGTGTACGTACCTCACTGAAACCAAAGGTCATACATTTGACATAAAACTTTTAAAGAATTTCCTAGAATGCAGTTTACAAACATCTGTCAAGCAGGCCATATCTGTGATAGCATCACTTTTTTCACTTATGTGATTGGCTCTTGCCATTACTGATAATTTCTCTCTCTCCGTGTCCGTTGAATCTGGATGACTCGTGACTATTCCACCAATATTGCTATACTGTACTGATCGTTAACTTCTGCTTCTTGTACAAATATAGTACTGTTTGCAAAAAGAAAGTGTGGCATATTACTACCAATATAAAT
Organism: Diadema antillarum; assembly: GCF_040938485.1. Lineage (NCBI taxonomy): Eukaryota > Metazoa > Echinodermata > Echinoidea > Diadematoida > Diadematidae > Diadema > Diadema antillarum. The sequence goes on from NW_027271801.1 coordinate 50,928, forward strand.
ATATGGAATCATATCAGCTAGTTCTGTCCATTCTGGACTCAATTGTTCATGCAAAATTTGTTTTCATTTCAAATTACCAGGTAGATTAGATGAAAGAAAGTATTCCATTGGAAATGTGTCTTGTTTTTGTATGTACACACAATGTAATTGTGTGTACATACAAAAACACATTTCACATACAAAAACACATAATTCACACTTTCATAACCAGTTTTAATGAAATGAGCAGACAGTCACATGGAAGTACTTCAAATAATATAAGTTTTTTTTTCCTTTTAGAGCAAAAGAAGAAACAATGACGACTTACATCTGATGAATAGAGCATTCAGATGAATTGTGTTGCTACTCAGTTGCCAACAATCTTCTCTCATAGATTTTAATTCTGCCAGGTATATGTAGAAGGAGAGTGTGATAAATGAGATGATATGCTCAATCTGGTCAACATACAAATGTACACTGGATTTTTTTCACGGGAGCTCACTGCAAAATATGAAGTTAAGTCCACCTTGTGACGGTGTTTATAATTTCAATAGTTGATTCATAGTGGTGATAAACCCCAAACTGGCCAGGGTGGACTAAATTTCCCTTCGCCCTCCCAGACAGTGGGGACATGTGGGAATCTCTCTCTCTTGCCATTATCGCTCCTGGGGCCTGTTTCATAAAAGATTGATCGTAGGTTGCAATCAATTGCAAATTGCGGTTCATAAACAACTCTGCGAAGGATCTCAAGTAATGCTCAATCTATTGAAAGTTACGCTTGATTTTTCTTTAAATCAAGCTGGAGTGTCTTTATAAAACAGGACTTATGCTCAATATTGAACTTACGCTCGATTCATCAAGTTACGCTCAATAAATCGAGTGTAAGATCAATCAAAACTCTTTATGAAACAGGCCCCTGAGCTTCTCTCAAAGAATGTTCACACTTACTGACTCTTGACTACGATTTTTTAAGTTCTTGTTTTAAATGCATGAGCTATTTCTTCTGTGGGAGATGAACATGAATTGTTTGATGAGTGCATATTTATATTTTCGATTTTTTTATCTTTCTTGATGTCCATGGACTACAATGTATAAACTGTTGGTGGGATGATGCATTTTGTTTTTAGCTGGAGACTGGGAGGATGCCCATGAGAGGATGGCAGAGGACTTCCGTCAGGACGAGATGCCTGGAAAAGGAGGACGGCATGACGGGGTCCATGAGCTGATTCCATTCTTTGAGGTGAGACAGTCTATCGTAGAGGTTGATGAACTGCTAGCACACAAAGCATATTTTGTGAGAATCCTTCCATACTCTTCCATAGATGTGAATTACCCCTTTGTCAATTAATCAATGAGATGACACATTAAAAATACACAATTATATGGTGTTAGGTTTTTTGCGTAAAGGTCATCATTTCAATTTAGCAGCCTTTGTATACTGTATGAAATAGTGATAGAGACCTGTTGAATTGTCTTGTCCTTGTTCATCACCTTGGGAACAAGCTGCTCATTCCCCCATCACTGCTTCTTTCTTTTTTTTCCATCTGCAGTACAACAAATGGGGCATACACTGTTGTAGTTCACCATAAAGCATTTCTGTATGACTAATCGCCACTTGAGGAATAAAATGTGACCGTGCACCTCAAAACGAACATAAAGTCGCACACACTGATTTTGCATGAGGACTGAAAATAAGTGAAATGGGTCAACCTAGCCGAACTTGACTTTTTCATATTTTCTGAAAGAGCGGGTCTTCTTTTACATTATGTTAAAATTTGGTATCACAAAACGGGCAGGAAAGTGTGTGTTTTTTAGCAGTTTATCTCGAACTTTTTGGTAGAATAGTGTGATTAGGTGTGTCTTTAGAATCCCTTTTTCATTTCTGAAAAACCTTGTCCACACTCTTCACTTTCAACTCTGATAACTTTTGGAAGGATAGCGCTACTGCTTTGAAAGTTGGCATTAATTATGGACAGAATGTGTTAATGAGGCATGCTGGATTTCAATTTAATCTGATAATCCCTTCATTGTTGTTACTCTGGTGTTTTACTTCCTGTTTTTTGTCCCATTCATCGCACAGCCAGCACGGTTTGGTAAAGATTAAGCGCTTGAATAGACACTGTACTTCAGAGCCTCTTTTCTCAGTTCACACTTTTCCTGAGTATGTGCTTTCTTTCCAATATTTAGATAGGTTAGGAGAGTCCATTTGATTTGAGTTATACATCATTTTAAAGCTTAAAGTCTGCTCTTTCAGAATATGGTCTTAACTTAAAATTCATGTCTGGCGACTTTTTGTTTGTTTTGAGGTGCAGGGTCACAAATTGTGATCCTGCATTTACAATGTTGTTATTGATAGTCACAACTACCATAAGGTAAAACATTGCTATGAGGAGTTATGTGAACCATGCAGAATAATATGGCTGCTTCTTTCTCCAAGTAAGTGTGCATAAAGACAAGGAAAAAACAGACCAACAAGCACTATCTGACCAAATTAGACATTTTATATGTAATGCAAAAAGTAATATTATGCCTTTGTGACAGAGCATTGTAGAATGCTTACCCATCATGAATTCTATCGATCATTTCAAAGTTACTAATGGAAAGCTCTCTCTCTGGACTGCTGAAACACAGTGACTTTACAAAGGCGTGGCTTTTATGTATTTTTTGTGATTTCTTCTTCCTCATACATGTGTGTCTACTGTAACTTAGAGATGCTACAACAGTGTCGTTTGCTTTATGAGAGAACTGCTTTTATTATAATCATCATGTTATTAGTAAACCAGCAAGGTAGGTCAGGATTAAATTGAAAAAGCTTTGTCAAGAGTAATTATGCCATTAAGGTGTCATGAAAATCATACGGAATACATGCCATCAGCGATGTTATACTTTCACTCACTTGTTCTAATAGTACTCTTCAACTTTGCATTGAAGGTAGTTTTGTCTATTTAGAAATCTAGTTTTTTGTTGTTAATATGTGACGCTGCATCACAAAACCAACAAAAAGTCGCCAGGCAAGGATATTTAGGTAAGGACAGATTCTGAAAGAGCAGACTCTAAGCTTTAAAATGATGTATAACTCAATACAACTGGACCTTTCTAATCTGTCTTGATAATAAAAAGAATGTACACACCCTGGAAGAGTGTTTACTGAGAAAAGAGACTTTGAAGCGCAATTTTTTTGTTGGCTTCATGATGCACTGTCACATACAATGTACATACAGCTGTACATTCTCCAAAATATAGTATTGTCATCTTTCAGCCATTGATATGAATGCAAATGCCTAAATTGAGTTGTTCTTAGATTAAAAGAACCAGTAGATTTGTATAGATTTGATGTTGTCTTTTTGCTTCATTTTACAGGAGGAAGATCTTGAGAAAAGTATCACCCAGCTGGTACTCGATGATGATGATAATTACTATGACCCTGCACTCAAGAAAACATCACAGTCCAAACCTATCTCCATTAAAGTAAGTACAGTTGATTATTGTATTATTAGCTCACCTGAGCCAAAGGCTCAAGTGAGCTATTGCGATCGCCCTTCGTCCGGCGTCCGTCGTGCGTCGTGCGTCGTCCGTCGTCCGTCGTCCGTCGTCCGTCGTCCGTCGTCCGTCGTCCGTCGTGCGTCGTCCGTCGTGCGTCGTGCGTAAACTTTTTACATTTTCATCTTCTTCTTGAAAACCCCAAAACCGATTTTCATCAAACTTGGCAGGTAGCATCCCTAGGGGGTTAGGAACTCAATTTGTTAAAATGGGCACCATGCCCCACCCAGGGGGAACCCAGGGGGGCCCAAACCCCCCAAAATTAAGGAATCTGTAAAAATCTTCTTCTCTAGAACCAGAAGTGATAGAGCTAAGTTAATACAATGAGTTAGTACATTGATGACTGTAGTTTCAAGTTTGTTCATGGCAGAATCAGGGGTGCCCCCCTTGGGACCCAGGGGAGGGGGGTGGGGAAGGGTTCTAATGGGGCCTAAATTGTACATTTTCATCTTCTTCTTGAGAACCCCATGACCCATTTTCACCAAACTTGGCAGGTAGCATCCCTAGGGGGTTAGGATCTCAATTTGTTAAAATGGGCACCATGACCCACCCAGGGGGCCCCCAGGGGGCCCAAACCCCCCAAAATTAAGGAATCCGCAAAAATCTTCTTCTCTAGAACCAGAAGTGATAGAGCTAGGTTAATACTATGAGTTAGTACATTGATGACTGTAGTTTCAAGTTTGTTCATGGCAGAATCAGGGGTGCCCCCCTTGGGACCCAGGGGAGGGGGGGGGGTGAGGAGGGGTCCTAATGGGGCCTAAATTGTACATTTTTATCTTCTTCTTGAGAACCCCATGACCCATTTTCACCAAACTTGGCAGGTAGCATCCCTAGGGGGTTAGGATCTCAATTTGTTAAAATGGGCACCATGCCCCGCCCAGGGGGCCCCCAGGGGGCCCAAACCCCCAAAATGAAGGAATCTTTAAAAATCTTCTCTAGAATCAGAAGTCATAGAGCTGAGATAATACTATGAGTGAGTACATTAATGACTGTAGTTTCAAGTTTGTTCATAGGAGATCCAGGGGTGCCCCTCTTGGGGGTAGGGGGGGGGGGGGGGGTTGGTTGGAAGGGTCCAAATGGGGGCCTGAATTGTACATTTTCATCTTCTTCCTGAAAACCTCATGATGGATTTTTGTCAAACTTGGCAGGTAGCATCCCTAGGGGTCAGGATCTCAATTTATCAAACTGGGCACCATGCCCCACCTAGAGGGCCCCAGGGGGCCCCAATCCCCCCAAATTAAGGAATCTTAAAAAAATTGGGCCCTTATTGTACATTTTCATCTTCCACTTGAGAATGCCTGGTCAAATTTTGGTAGAGCTGTGAATAATTTAGATTAGTGACTGCGTGAAAGGTGAACTTGCGATACTCAGGTGAGCGCTAGACCCGCGGGTCTCTTGTATTTTGTGTCAAGTGTAAGTGGCTGATTGCTGTAAAACCAGATTTTTTTTTGCGGGCATTAACTTTTTGCGAGGAGCCAAGATTCGTAAAATTAAAAAGCAAGCAAAAGTTCTTGTGTGCACTCGTCTGTATCGAATGCCAGTGGATGCTGCAAAAAACACTGCCGGCTCCAGTTTACAAAAATTTCATGCTGCAAATATTATATGGTTTTACAGAATTTGTCAACTGTCCTGATATTCCTACAAGTTGTAACTGAGAGTATTGCCATTGAATCCTCCGCCCCCCCCCCCCCCCCCCCCCCAATAAGAGAAACCAAACAAACAAGCAAAAAACAAGTAACAGAAACTCTGGTCTTTGCCAGGTGTGTGTGTGTGTGTGTGCATCTGTTTGTTTTAACCCTCATGTGTACAGTGCCTCAGAAATAAAAATTCTTCTTTGTATTTTATGCACATTCATTCCATTAATCATACTTGGTGAGTATGGCATTAACATAGCTACCATTACCAACTCTTTGTTAAGGTAGCTAAGTTTTAGGAATATCCATGTGCCATTGAATGTGTTTCTCTTGCATACTTGCTCATCAATGAAATGGATTTTTCATTTGGAAACTGGGAAGTTGTATTTTGTTTTCATTGTGGGGAAATCTACTTTGTTTCTGTTCTCACTGCAGGGCGCAGCAGAATCCAACATCAGCCAGCTGTTTGGGCCCAAATCTCCCCCGTCTCTCTTTGACCCCACCAACTTCATGTCTCCGACCCGCAACATCTGGGGATCGCCGGAAGTTGGACAGACGGTGGAGCTACCGAGTCGGCAACCCCTCACGGTGACCTCCACCGAAGATCGACTGAAGGCCATGCTCAACATCGGGCAGGGAGCCAAGAGCAGACCAAGTGATGCCTGGGAGGTGTGTGATGAATATTTTGATTACACTTTGTTGAATATTCTCCACTTTGATATAGGGTCTATTATTAACTGTAAGAGACATGTTGTGTAGTTACAGGTGCTGCTTCAGGTATTTTGTTTAGTCCAGTCTTTTTTAAGCAGTTGTAGAATTTGGTAGTACTTGGTACTTGTTGCAGTAAACCCAATTGCAGCTCCTTGGAAGCTATACGGGGATGCAGATAATGTCATGTGCCAGTGGAGGTGTCAAAGCGGCAAGGTTGTGCAGTCTCTCTTATGTACAATAAAAGCAAAAGGGTCTGTGCAAGTGAAAACATGCACTGATCCCTTTAATTCAGTAGCTGAAAGTCAGTGGATTGTTGGAGCAAAACACAGACAGCTTCTAAGGATGACGATTGTAATGATGATGAAAATAACGGTCTTTGTTTTGTATATAGCAGATTTCTATCTTCTTGGGGTGCTTTAGGTGCTTTACAACACATCATTACCCCAGTCAGAGGAATCAATATGCACCTCTAAGAGACACACTCCACTCTTGAGGAGTATGATTGTAACATTCAAATCTTTATTTGGTACCCATTTATATACAACAGGACCCCGCCATAGTTCGTGCCGTGGGTGAGGCCCACCCGCCCAAAGTGATATCCCTGGCTGAACTGGAGCAGGAGCTGACCGGCAGTAAAGGGACATCTAGCAAGGCCTTGCCCGCCAGGTCCGTGTCGCCGGAGATCGGCTCCCCGCCAGCTGCAATACCCCTGCCCATCGGCACCCCGCCCCGAGGTGCCTCGCACATGCACCAAGCCAGACTTCCAGGCCCGCAGCCACCAAAGCTACCGCCGGATCAGCACAAGCAGCTGCCCCAGTTTAGCCATGCACCACCGCACGCCACGCCGCCATCACTCGTACCGCAGCAGCAGCAAAATGTAAGTTCCAGTATTAGGTCCACAGGAGGCAGAGATGCCATTATGTTATTCATGTCATGCCATATGATTGTCTCAATACCCCGTGTAGTCTCATTCATATGTGCTGTTCTGCTCCCAAATCACGAGAAGAGAAAATACAGTTGTTTTTGGAAGTTATGAGAAGTGTAGAATATTTAGTGTCTGGCATGTCCATGTTGCTGATTGGGAAAAATTGTGGTGCAAATTTATGGAAATTTGTTAGTTACTATAAAGGACAAGTTCACCTTCATAGACATGTTGGTTGAGTGAATGTAGCAATATTAGTAGAACACATCAGTGAGAGTTTGAGGAAAATCGGACACTCCGTTCAAAAGTTATTTTTATTATTTCAAAAGAATATTTGAAGTTTCTGCTCAGTCACGGCTGGATGAAAAGACTACTATATAGACCAGGAGCTGGCTGCTGGTCAATTTACCCCACCAAGCCCAAAAGGTTTGACCCCTCAGAGTTGCTGGGACCACCCCCCTCATTGCAAAAATGGGCGTCAGCCTGGTCCCTGAGGGCGGGTTCGGCCCCCAGGGACCCCCCGAAAAGGCCCTCCGGCGGGTGTAATTTACCCCATGGAGCCCATGGACCAAACTTGGCCTAAATGAATATCCTATGGGTGTACATAATCAAAATATAAAAACTGACAAAATATCTGGTTGGGAAAGGGGTTGCCAGACCGCTTGTTTGCAGGTACAAAACCTCGTTTTTGGTCACAGAGTCTGCGCCAAGACTACACTGTCCCATAGGCCCTGTACTGTAGCGTCTCCCAACAGTCCGAGGGACAGTGCCAGTTAGTGCATGTCGTAGTCTTGGCGCAGACTCCTTAACGCTCAACAAGGGTTTGTGCCTGCAAACTACCCATTAAACCCTGGGACCCAGGGTAGTTTGCATCCAGAAATTCACCACACACACACACACACACACACACACACACTCACACACACACGCACGCACACATACGCACACACACACACATAAGTTCACACATGACTCCATGTATACTATACCGTACCGGGGTAACACAAAACATGTTCACTGGTTTCTCCATACAGTACAGCAATAATACCTTTATGTCTGACCTATAAAGATGTTCATACCTTTTGAATTTTAGTATAGATACTCTCAATACACCTTTAAGCAGGAGCAGTGAAGAGATTTTGAAATTTGAGTGCAATTGTATGGTGTTTCACTGGCTACACAACCTGCTTACCCTTTATTATGTATCCACATCTTTTTGACATGTGACAAAAAATAGGCCTTATACATAATATTATGATACATATATATTTTTGGAAAATGCTGAAATAGGCCCTTTGTTGTGAGTAGACATCAGTTATATAATAGCTCAAATCATGCATCATACTGGCTGATAGACCAATATGTTTGGTATTTGTATGAAACAAATTCATTCCAAATACTGGTCAGTTCAGGAATCATACATTTTGTAGATTGTGACTGAAACATGTGCAATGCTTATTAGGCCTACATTATACTTATCAATAATGTAGGTTTTAGTCTACCATAGAGAGTGATGCATGACTTCATGTGTAATTGCCACGGTTTTGAAAGACAACTAAATCATAAACATTAACTACATTGTTCTGTATATGGTATGTGACACCCTGAAAGTGTAATATCTTTACTGAGGAGTTGACAAAAAATCTGATAAAATTTTAAGAGAACACAAGAACACAACATGTAAATGCTCTCAATGTGCATGCTATTGTTAAAGAAAGAAATTAAGCTAGCATAACTTTCAGCTGGTAATTTCATGTTTCAATGTTGTGTGTATATGTCCAGGGTTAATGACAATCATACTATGATGTGCTGTTTGCAGTATATGTGACACCATAGGTTGAATTTTGTTTGTGTTGGGCTGGGGAACTGAAGATGAAGTATCTCCAGAAATAAGGAGTTGACAAAAGTGCTGAAGGAATAACGGACCACAAGACCAAGTTAATGCTCTCAGCCTATATGCTACAATTGTATATGAAAAGAGAGCCATTTCAGTAAGCTGATGATTTCATGTTTTAACTTGGTTTGTAGGCCTACTGGCCACTGTCAATGGCAGCGTTTGCAGTATGTGCACCATTTGTGTGGGTATGGAAACTATCACAAATAATGAAGTATACAATATAACTCCAGAAATTAGAAGTTGACCACAAAAAAAGAAGTGCTGAAGAAATAGGGAGAACACAAGATCAAAGTAAATGCTCTTAGCCTGGTTATTTTCATTACAGAAAGTTAGCATTCAATTGTGAAGCTTGTTATTTGATGTTTCAAGGAAGTTCAGCAATATACATGTATCTATATGGAACACCATAATCATGTTCATTACACTTATTGATAAGCAGATATTTGTCCAAAACTATGAGGTCACATGCACTACTGAGTATGAAATTCGATAGATATCATTTCCAAAACCATTAAGCTCCATTTCTTAATGTAATGTTGCAGTTATTCTGATTTGGAATGTATTAGAGTCAAATAAAGGAAATGTTGCCATGGATGCTATAATCCTTGCCTATTTCATGCATCGTAGGGTGGTTTATATCAGCCAAATACTCACAAATATACACAACAAGTTTTTAGTTTGAGGTTTTCAAAAGAATCTTATATTATATGAGGATTGAGACTTGTTATTTGTATTCAAAAGAGGATATCAAGCAGGAGAAAAGAAAGTAATCCAAGCTAAATACGACTTCCTCTTGTTGACATAAATTTTATTAAAGGTATGTTTAATGCACTGTTGATGAAAAATTAATGTTTACTTAAATCTGTTATACAAATGGCCTTTAGTGCTGTTGTGGTTGGTCTGAAACTGAAGTCTACTCGCAACAAAGGTTTTATTTCAGCATTTTCTGAAAAGCTGTATTTGTGTCTCATAAGGTGAATACATCCAGAATAAGTAGGCTGGGTGGCCAGTAAACATACTACAACTTCACACAAATGTCAAAATTCAGCAGCGTTCCTTATAGGTGTATTAATAGTATCCATGTAACACATTCAAAAGGTATGAACATCTTATAGGCCTGACATTTATTATGTGCAAGATATAATGTCTGTGTTAATAGTATTGAGAAAGCTAACATGTTTGGTATTATGGTATATACATAGAGTCATGTGTGTGTGTGTGTGCATGTGTGCATGTGTGTGTGTGTGTGTGTGTGTGTGTGTGTGTGTGTGTGTACGGTGAATTTCTGGATGCAAACTACCCTGGGTCCCAGGGTTTAACAGGTAGTTTGCAGGCACAAACCCTTGTTGAGCGTTAAGGAGTCTGCGCCAAGACTACTACATGCACTAACTGGCACTGTCCCTCAGACTGTTGGGAGACGCTACAGTACAGGGCCTATGGACAGTGTAGTCTTGGCGCAGACTCTGTGACCAAAAACGAGGTTTTGTACCTGCAAACAAGCGGTCTGGCAACCCCTTTCCCAACCAGATATTTTGTCAGTTTTTATATTTTGATTATGTACACTCATAGGACATTCATTTAGGCCAAGTTTGGTCCATGGGCTCCATGGGGTAAATTACACCCGCCGGAGGGCCTTTTCGGGGGGTCCCTGGGGGCCGAACCCGCCCTCAGGGACCAGGCTGACGCCCATTTTTTCAATGAGGGGGGTGGTCCCAGCAACTCTGAGGGGTCAAACCTTTTGGGCTTGGTGGGGTAAATTGACCAGCAGCCAGCTCCTGGTCTAATAGCTTGTGATGTCACATGTGTACAACGATATAAAGAAAGAATAAAGAAAATTCAACATATTTCCATTTTTCTCGCATAACAAAAGAACGCTCGACTTCTCTCTTTTAGAAGGCAGGGGGAATAATATAACATACGTCAGTAACAAGTCGAAGAAATGTGCACTTTATTAAAAAAGTATGGTTTTGTGAAATTTTCTTTTTATTTTCCGTATATCGTTGTATGCTTGTGATATCACACACTGTAGTAGTCTTCTCATCCAGCAGTGACTGCGCGATACTTTAAAAATTCATAACTTTTGAACGGATTGTCTGATTTTCCTCAAACTTTCACTGATGTGTTCTACTAATATTGCTGCATTCTCTCAATCCTTATGTATATGAAGGTGGACTTGTCCTATAAGATTTTCATATCATAAATTAATCTAGGAGATTTGCACTTTTGGTTGTCATTCATTAACCCGTTTAGGACGAGTCCCGAATATACTCAGGCAGGAGTCTATGGGAAATGCATGTTGTAGCAAATTCAGCCCATCCTCAACGGGCTAACAAATCAATTCAAAAAAGCAAAAACAGTGTTTTCATCCAAATGAGATTAGTATACTAGTCTGATGATCACTCAATGTTGGTTTAAGCATGTCATTGATACAGTTATAGAGTGATAAAAGTACGTATAATTTTGTTGAGACTGAAATATCAGTGAAATGAGGGAATTGATAATTCATATTCCATTTTTCCTTTCCATGCAGCAGTCGCCTATTGTTCCCATCCACCCCCAACTCCTCCAGCAGCTTACTCGCCAAATCCACCAGTCCATCGGAGGGAGGGTATCCCCTACTCAGATCAGTCAGCTCATTATCCGTCTCCATGCCTCCGGGGGCAGAATATCGCCCAATACCATCAGGCAGGCCGTCTTCACCACCATTCCCCCTCCCCGGGACATCCCGCGACGGGCCCCTCCCCCGGGCCAGCCGGGCAACATGGCGGGATCGCCGGGCTTCGGGGGGAGCCCCAGACCACCCCCGTACTCTGGGTCGCCACGCATGCCGTACTCGTCCTCGCCAAGGGGCATGCCCATGGGGCCGGGCCCGGGGACAAGTCCTAGCTCAAATACCCCTCCCATGCATGCTGCAGGCAGAGGGCGAGGCCCCTTTCCTCGGGCAATGCATGGCTTGACACCAATGAATCCAAGGTTTGTACACCCTCTGGCTCTGAGGTATCTTGCATCTGGTCTAAGTCAGGAACTGTGTCTAGTAACCATAGCTATAACAACAACTTTATGATAAATCAAACTAGTTTCCCACTATTCTATATCTTGTCATTGGTAAGCATGGAGTTAGTTGTCATCAGTGTTTTGTATAAAAGGCAAAGACCAAAAGATAAGGAGGAATAAACAGGCTCTCACAAATGAAAGTGGGTACTGTTTTTATAGTTCATGAATATTTTGGAAACTGTTGTTACTTCAGTGAGTGTGCGACTTTGTTGACCTTGATTGCACATTACACACAAAAAAGGTGGAAACCTGCAGCACCGTCTAAACCAAAACTGTACCATCCCTTTAATAGTGTATTTATTACAATCATGCATTATTTACACAGGTAAAAGGTAGCCCATTAGGCCAGAAAATTATTTCATGAGAAATATGAAGGGACAGTGTTTTCTCCATCCAGGAGGCTGAAAATGTATAGATTTATGTCGCAAGAAACACATTACGATGAGAATCAGTTCAGATATGGAGTTCTATGACTTCTATGACTTTATAACATGTCTTGAAATATCTGTAAAATTTATTAAGAAGTAGTGATACAAACAGTTGTGTAGCCAACATGGGTGATTTCTCCGGAGGAAAACTCAAGTTGATATAATTTCAGTGATCTGATATGTGTATTTGTTTGTTTTGCTGTGAATAGAATCCCTCCAGTGCACTCTCGCCCAGATCAGATGGGCATGAACAGACGCTACCCATACGGTTCCCAGCAGAGAGGGCCTCAAGCCAACATGCAGTGAGTTTGTAAATCTTGTCTTCAAATTAATGAAAGTTTTTGCGTCGAGTTGCGTTTGTCTTTTCAGTCACTTTTAGTAGACCTTTTCTCCTTGCCAATCACAGCAAGATGTGTGCTGTAATTGCATATTGCAGTGATAGCAACCTCCCAACCACTAGTGCATCAGTTTTTGTTTGTTTTTTCTTATGTACTTATTAATTACCTATTGATAAGAATATTGTCTAATGGCTGCCAAGAATTAATGGAGTGGAATTTGTGTGATAATTCATGATGCAGACAGATCAATGATATGTACTCAAGTTATTGATGGACAGTGTTAGTCACACAATTTTTTTTGTATGCGTGTGTAATATTGGTTGTAAACAATCAGAATTTTACTAATTCAACCATTAAATCATGATTGTTCTAACAATCTTCAAAATCCGGGCAGATTTGCTTCAACAGTTTGTCGGTGAAGTCATGGCCTATTCATCCCCCATTTTGAGAAAAATACAAAATGCAAAATGTATGTTCTGTGGCACTTGCGCAGAGATCTTTGACTGTAAAGGTAAAATGTTGCAAGACAAATCCAAGTGATGCAAAGATGTTGGCGTCCTGTTTCCCGTCAATTCTTGGAAAAGGTGGTCAAATTTAAGAAAAAAAAAGAGAGTGTAAGGCAGGGGTATCAAGGTTTGAAAACTGATTGCCTTTAACACAGTGATACCTTGTAGGGAATGCATTGCATATTCACCCAAAAAAAATGAGATCTGGAACTTTTTATCTCGTGCGCTTACTTTCAGGAAATATGACAGGGGAGATGGGCCTCGAGCGCAACGCCAAATCCGTTTCCAACGTGGTGGAGGCAACCAGCACCGGGCTGGTAACCGTGGCGACTATGATGAATATTCCTGCCTGATGTCGACTAAGGAGAAGGAGTGGGTGATTAAGATCCAAATGCTACAGCTGACGTCCAACAACCCTGCCGTAGACGACTTCTACTACCAGGTTAGGCGATGGTGGTGATGATGAGGAGGGTGGTGGTGGTGGTGGTGGTAATGATGATGATAATGATGGTATTTGTGCTTTTGATAACGACAATGTTGCTGGTGAATGTCATGGTGTTGATGATTACAATGATGATGACATTTGTGATAGTGATGGTGTTTGTGATTGTTGTGATGATACTGTTGATTTAATGATTATTATGGTGTTGATAATAAACATAATGATTATAGTGGTGTTCATGATAAAGAAAGGAATTGTAATGTTAAGTGATAAGATGATGCTTGAAAAGACTTTACTGATAAAGATAATGATTGGAATGATGTTACTAATAATCACGACAGTAATGATCCTAATGGTGTTTAGTTTTGAAGATAATGATTGTAATGGAGTTATTGATAAAGATGATGATCTCAATGGTGTTGATGATAATAATTATCATAATTGTAATAATGTTAACAATGATGAGGGGAGTGATGTTAACGGGAGATGATTATAGCATTGACAGTAGTATTGGCGATAGCAGCAGTAAAGGTGATAATGGTGATGAATACAGTGTTAACTATTTTGATGATAGTGATTTGGATGGTGATTTGGATGAGGGTACTGGTGGTAATGTTGGGAGATGGTGACGATGATGTTGGTGTTGTTGAAGGTGATGGCGTTGATTGTGGTAACAACAATCTGACAGTCACTAATACTACTACTCTACCAGGTTACTTCTCATTATGATCATTTTGTTACCCCTCGTGTTTGTTTGGTTCGCTGATATCGGCAATAATGAAGCCAGAGCCTTTAATGATTCTCAGTGCTTGCCATGTTTAACATATATCACATATTCTTTTCTGTCCCTGATCAGAATTACATGCAGAGGAAAGCTGCCAAGGAGAAGGATAGAGAGGAGAGTGGAAAGAGTCAGCAAGAAGGAGGAAAGAAGGAAAAGAAACTGGTGCTGAAGCCTCTTGAGAACAAAGCTTATCAACCTGGTAGGCTGACTCGAGTGTTTTATGAAAACTTCTTTATCAAGCATTTGTGTGTGTGTGTGTGTGTGTGTGTGTGTGTGTGTGTGTGTGTGTGTGTGTGTGAACCTCTTAAAAAGTGTCCTTTTTTAGGCCTGAGGCCTGACCAACCTTATAGCATTGAGTCCATCATTTAACTCTTTATGTGCCCTGGAAATTAGGTTTTAGGTTTATTTAACACTTCCATAAAAATCAACATATAACAGAAACATGCAGCATTACAATCAATAAGACTACATAAAAGCATTATTATTACAACAACCTTCATGAGAAATACAACAAAACAAAATGATTGGACTTTGTTAGGAGACAAGCAAATTAGTGTAGCTTGTGAAGGTGTTTTTTTTTTCCCTTTCTTTTCAACATTCAGTAGCCCGTCCAAACTTGACCCAGTTGTAGATAAGTAAGCCCACTCAGGTGTTTCAATGTGCCTCGGTCCCATAGGGAGGCCATAGTGTGGCAATAGTGGTTAGGGGATTGGGTAATGTGTATTCAGAGACAATTAGCCTTCAGACATTAGTGCCAGTTGGTGAAGGAAGCACTTTCTTGTGAGTGTCAATCAGTGAACAAAGAGCAAAGGGTTAAAAAATAGATCTTTTGTTTGTTGCTTGTTCAGGTAAAAGAATCAGAAGTACCTATATGCCAGAGCAAGAGATAAATTTTGAGGTATATTGTTGTGTGACTGTTTTGGTAGAAATTCTAGCTATGTTTACTGTGTATGTTTGATTACAAACTTTTGTTTTTTGATGTAGTAGTGTGCTGGTGCATGAGGATTTAATCAAATTGTTATAGGTGCATGCAACAAGTGTTACTTGGAAATAACATATTTCCAAAGGAAAGCAATTATGAAACGTAATATATCAAGAATGACAAGATGCATGTGGGTAATTCCGTGAAGTTGGGGCACAAAGTGTGACATTTTAGCATAACTCAATACTAATTATGCTATACATATATTGTTTATAGGCTTTACATTTGTATTGAGACCATACATTTTCCTGGAAATTATGTGCCATTCAGACTCAACTTTGATGAAGTTATCAAAATGATATGTAACGGTGTCCTGTAGCATCGTGACGTGTCCATGTAGCATCGTGATAGTTAAAATCTGGTCCTAAAAGACAAATTATTGCAATTAGCTTGACCAAAATTTGACATAATATGCATAATTACTAGATTAGTCAGATAGCTAAATATCTTAACTCTCCTTTCCACAGTTTTACTTTTACAAGAAAATTACACAATGTGTCACTATGCTACGCGGTGCCCACCAAATGTCACAAAAAAGGACACCGCATAGCATCGTGATACATTTTGTAATTTTCTTTTAAAATTAAAACTGTGTACAGGAAATTTGAGATATTTAGCTATCTCATTCATATCTTGTACATATGCATATTGCATCAAATTTTGGTCAAGCTAATTGCCATAATTTGTCTCTTAGGACCAAATTTTAAAATATCACGATGCTACATGGACACGTCACGATGCTACAGGACACTGTTACATATTGTTTAAAAACTTCACAAAATTGAGTCTGAATGGCACAAACTTTCCAGAAAAATGTGTGGCCTCAATGCAAATGTAAAACCTACAAACAATAAATGTATGGCATAATTAATATTGAGTTATGCTGAAATGTATTTTTTAAATATCACGATGCTACATGGACACTGCCCCAACTTCATGGAATTACCCATGTAAGTTTTTTTTTTTTTTTTTTTTTAAATTAGAAACCTAGCATTCAATTCTTCTTAAAAAGAAGACAAACAAATCCTTCACTTAGGCGTGACAGATTTTATCTCACGAGCGTTCGCCCGCGTCCGGCATGCCTTCTTATCTGTTAAGTAGCCAGCTTGGCACGAGCTTGGCATGCGCCCATGCCGTCCGCGTTCCTGGAACGCCAGCTTAAAAGTCTTTTGTTTAGTGCCTTTGTTTTGAACACAATAGCGTCAACTTCACTGCACCCAATCGACCACGAAGCCATCGCTCCATGTAGCCAGCGTTCGGGAACGCCCGGATTAAGTCTTCCCTTTGTCTTGTGCTTAACACTTACACAGTTGATTTCATGGAAGCTTAAAAAACGGACAAACTAGCAAACAAATGAAACACGAAAGGCATTGCACTATTACGCGTTAGTAACGCTGTGATTACCTTAATTTGCGTCGATGAGAGGCGTAATCAAGAAGTATCTGAAATAGTATCCGAAATATAGTATTTGTTCCCCTTACATGAGCGTGAGACCACTCTTGTAAGCAGCTTCTCAGGTGAAGCAAAATGTGTGTAATGAAGTGACAAGTGTATAAGAAAAACATTCACAATAGCTAGGTAGATTGACGGAAACTTGACACCCATGGCCGTGCCAGCCAGGCAACAAGCTGGTGGAAATTTCCAGGAACTTCAAAGCAGGTTTGCCGCCAGGCAAAAACCGCAGGGTAAAGGAATTTGCGTACGCGCTGAATGGGTCGTAAACATCGTGTCAATTGCATGGGGCCTGGGAGGGAAGAGGGGCTATGTATAGTACATGTATTAGTAACCCTGTGCTGTGTGATACGTGCATGCTGTTGGAGACACGTGCTGTAGTTGGCGAGAGCTAGCTGATGAGAGCTCCCTGCACCTGAAACCAAGGAGGTACCAGGCGAGCTCGCCTAGTACCTCCTTCCTGAAACCAGGGAGGTACATACACATCTGGCTCTGCTGAAACTATGGAGCTTTAGTACAGTAAACCTCGACATTGCTTAAGTCGACACGATAAAAAAGTCCCGATTTTTGTCTTGTTATTCCTTGAAAATTTCTTTGTCTTAGTCGACATTTATAAGTCCACAACTCGCGTAAGTCGACCTGATTTTTTAGTGCCAACTGAGCTGAAATACGTGTTTATTCCCTCGTCTAAGTCGACATAATTTTTCGCTCAAAATCTTATCGCCATTCTCTTAAAAAAGAATAAATTGTTTTCCCGCTCTGATTCGCTGCATTTCTAATCGGTAATTCCCTAGTGTATGGCGTGGTAGCGTTTGCGCCATGCGTCCATATTGTCTTGTACGCCAGAAATGAAAGGGCATACATTCATTTACATTGGAGAATTACATGTAGTTGGCTACCCAAAGCAGTTCACTTTCCCCCTTTTCTGCTCGTTATTCTCAAAACGCAAAAACTTTGTACACATAAAGGTCCTAGCAGAAAATCATTATCAGAACATGAAATACACGTGTAGGTGTTTCTGTTTATCCAAATATTCTGACGTTAATTATTCCGAAGCGTTAATAGAAACCTGGGCCCGTTTTTAGAAAATTAATCAAATGCAACTACATGTAATTAAATGCAGCTGAAAATTAAATGCAGGTGTATCAAATCACGAGCAACTTTGCACATAAACGCAAGTGCGTTGCTGCCAAAAGGCTTGCGTTTGATATAGTATGAAACTAGAAAATAGTTGTATGAACCTGAAACTCAATTGCGTTGAAACGCAACTCTAAAAATCAAATGACGTCCATCAATCACGCGCAACGCTGTATTCAAACGCAAGAGCGTTGCAGGGAAGACTTGAGGTTTTCGTAAGAAACTATAGAGAAACTGCATTTAAAAGCATCTCTTAACATCTACGGAGGTGCGTTATTGTTGAAAAGTCTTGCATTATTTTGTTTGTTTTTTCGTATGCAAAATTAAAAATTAAACGCAGCTCTGAAAATCAAATGCAATTGTAAGTCCATGTCATCACGCGGAACGCTGAATAGACTTGCGTTTGATATACGAAACTTGAAAATTGTAGGGAACTTCTTTAAAACTCAATTGCGTTTCAACGCGATTCTAAAAATCCAATGCAAGTCCATCAAATCACAAGCAACGCTGTATCTAAAACGCAAGAGCGTTGCAGAAAAGACTTGCGGTTTTTGTACGAAACTAAAAACTGCGTTTAAACGCATAAAAACTATAAACCGAAGCGTGTTATTGTTGAAAAGACTTGAATCATTTTTTATTTCGTAACGGAACTTTCGCCATGATTGAACTTAGTCTGCACTAGCAGGGGAAAGACATCGCAACATTAACACGTTTCAAACTACCGAAACGCATCGTGCTTCACGAAATGTCGATGAAAAAAATAGTAGCAAATTATTGTAACTGTAGTTCGCTATTCCGAAGGTTTAAATCTCAGTCCAAAGTTAAATAAGTTCGACGATGGAAAGATGTTTATCTTTACGAAGGTTAGTAATCCGAAAGATGTCGTTTCCGGATTAACAATTTTTCTTGTTTTTATTTCAGACTGGCCCGCGCCGTACATCACAGAGCGGTAATGTTGCGAATCGGAGCGCGAGAACAATTCATTTTCAGAGTATGGCAATAGAAATGTAAGCAAAACAAATAAAAATATGGCGACTTAGGGAAGGAAAATCACACATCCTCTTTCAACTCAGTCGGCACTGAAAAATTATCTCGACAGAATCATACGAATTCACACGCATATCTTCACAGCAACGCACTTCAATTTAAATCGCAAATTTGCATGCACTTTGGGGAATATGCGTTTGTTTTTTTCATATCAAATTTAAAACGTACAGTGTCTAGAAACGGGTCCATGTTTCGGATCCCGCTCTTTCAAAAGCTCTCAAGATTTTTGTGTTTTGTGCATTGCCGTTACTAACTTCGCGTATATGTGCTTCTTTCGCAATAAAACTCGAATTAAGATGTACACAGCGATAGAGGCTCAGCTCAGTAGATACTTGCCTCCAGTGACAATATTCTTGTGTACAACAAAAGAGTTTGTGAGCCCATTAGCGCAATGTCTATTCATACCTATACCTGGTGCCCGATCGATACTTACATTGTTTGATGGCACATGGTATTGTAGTTGACCATGGAAAGGGGATACTGTCATAATTGGCCTACAGCTTGACTGTTTCCGCACAGGAGGAATGAATACCAACCTGTCCATTCTCAAGTCGACCTGCAAAGAGAATCTCGCTTTTGAGCATTTCAGGCTCTTGGAGAATTATGGGAGGAACGGGTTAAGAAAACTCATTTAAACTATGAATGTAATTATCCCTCTTCCCTGGTTATGTAATGGGCTGTTTAGAGCTCATCAGTGAAGATTGAAAGTAAGCCTACTTTTTGCAAAGCGTATTATAATGACAACTTGTGCAACAATAATTAACCTGGCTATTTGTTAACTGGCAAAATGTAATGTTTGGGCTTATTTTCTTATAGGTCAGCAAGACGATATGCGGATTCCGTAAAGTTCTGGGTAAAACCTAATGTCCTGAGAGAAGACTTACTAATTTACCCGCGCTTGGAACGGATAAGTCTACCGACTCTCACCAGGAAAAATTTCTCCAGTACTACATACAGTGCTAGCCGTATATAGTGTATGATAGGTTATCTTTATAACAGGCGGGAAGGACGGTGCATCTTCTACAAATGATTTGTCTCTCGTGGAAGAAAACCCGTCTCCTTGCGTGAATTTTAGCTCCTTAATGCCTTAATCTTATTATATTTTGTTAGGATATAATTATATTCCACTGCTTGAAACGCAGTGAAGGGGGGGGGGGGGGGGGGGGTCATAAAGCTGTTCGTAAAGATACGAACGACTTACGAGTGACTGATGA
This sequence comes from Diadema antillarum, assembly GCF_040938485.1. Lineage (NCBI taxonomy): Eukaryota > Metazoa > Echinodermata > Echinoidea > Diadematoida > Diadematidae > Diadema > Diadema antillarum. The sequence continues at coordinate 70,995 of NW_027271801.1, forward strand.
TAAGTTCCTGTGCTGAATTATGGAAATTCTGATAAGTATAGCACATCAGAACTGATCACCAGTCGCTCGTAAGTTGTTCTTAACTGTACAAACAGATTTATTAAACGCCCCCCCCCCCCCCCCCCCCGTAACACAATAATGTGATACTAGAAAGCTTTAATGTCATGCTGAGTTAAGTAACCAAGTCAGTGGTACTTCATATTTTATGCAGTGTTTCAAAGTGACAGATTATGAGAACGACTGCTGTATTGTTTCGTTTAGGGAAAGAATCGGGTTGTGAGCTTGAACGGAAACAGAACCTGAATTTTAAGAGATTGTCATAGTTTTGTTTGTTTACTTGTTCGTTCGTTTGTTTGGTTGTTCGTTTGTTTTTGCTTTTTAGAAAGTGAACTACTGACAATAGCGTACAAATATTCGTATTTAAGGTTTAAAGGGATGTGGAATTGGATTATGTAAAGCTAAGAGCCGCGTTTACACATGTTCACGGCAACCACGGCAGTCACATTTCAGGCCATCACGGACAAAATGGGACGGACGTGAAACAACGCTGTGAGACGAGATAGGCAAATGTGACAGGCCGTGATTGCCGTGGATGCCGTGTCACATTCTTAAACTGTTAAAAAAAATTGCCACGGCAGTCCCGGTGCTAATGAGGAATTTTGTATGCCTTGATAAAATGGGATGAATGCAATGAAACACGACGGCACGTAATAGACCCTAACAAAACTTGGAGGCGGTCCGCAGCGGGACGGGACGGAAAATATTGATAGTCTATAGCCTGATCAGACGCCGTGAGAACAGCGTGTGATAGCTATAGAAGTTCGCCGGGGCGAGGACTGGAACGATCCGAACAAGACTTAGAATGCGAAGGTGGGGGGGGGGGGAACAGGAGAATGTCTCAACTGCATATACTAGTATACCCACAGCGCACTGCATCTCAGGCAAATACAACGTGGCCGCCAGGAACATGGTGTAAACGTAGCTTTAGAGTCTGTAGAATCCACATTTATATCTATAGGCATAACTAAAACTTGATTTCTCGTGACTCTGACACACTTTGACAGACTTTGACAGATTTCTGTGCACAACATGTACATGTAATATTCAATTCCACACACATACACACACACACAAAAGATCTTCGACCTCCTAGACCATTCTCCCGCCCATCATTCTCTCTCTGCATCTTTTTCTGTTGTTATTTTGTTCCACCTATGGGGATGTATTCTATGTTCGGCAATAATAGTGCGTTTCATCGTGTTTTGTTTTGTTTTGTTTTATTTCATTTTTAGATTTAGATCGGAAAAGCAATATAGACGGGAGGTAAAATTCTTGAAGCAACTATACAGTTTCAATTTTTAGTTTGACATCGTTCTTATATTTTGATGTTCGTTGCACCTGTAAGGTTCTTGTAATGCGAAAGTTAAATAAGATTCGCTATAATATTCTCGAAAATTCCCTCTGCCGTATTGATATTCGTTAATGTGAAAAATAAATACGATTCATTGATCCGAAACCGCACGAATTTTGTGATTCTAAGGGTGCATTTATCGGGATATTAAATTAATTACGTTACTCTGAAAACGAATAACACAACTTGTTCCTTTTAATTTCTGGGATTAACAAAACATCAGAAAGCAGAGGTTATTTAATTTTCGGATTTTAAGTCTGGCATTGGGGGTTAGTAGTTCGGAAAATAAGTATGGAAAATCTTTGAGGCAAGAAAATAATTTGAATTCCTATTATGGCATCGTTATTTCCTTTGCCTTATGTTCATTATTCCGAAAGAAGAATAAGGTTCGTAAATCCGATGGTTCTTTTTGCTGAACCCGCAAAACACGCAAATTTGATATGCCTTATGTAATGTGTTAATCCAAAATTGTATTAGGGCTCGTTAATACCATTTGTGGCATTATTCCGAAGGTTCGTAAATGTGAGAATGAATTACGTGCATGGTACGAAACTTATGTCATTTTTGGCTAAAAGAAAATTAAAAACGCCGAATCTTTTCCTGTGACGGGAATATATGGGTTTATTTCTGAACGTGACATCGTTTACTTCTTTGCACGATATTCATCATTCCGGGAAAAAAAAATATTCAGATGGTTCATTCATCCGAAAATGGAAAAAAAGGTGGGTCGTTTATCTGTAAAGAAATTATCATATTCGTGGTAAGAAACTTCGTTTTCGTATCAGCTATATAACGTCCGAAATTTCGAAACTTATATAAAAAAGAAAAGCGAACCTTCAGCATAATAACAAACTTTAGCGAATCGTAACAGTTTTTTTTTTTAATCAATCGAGCAGTGTGGAATAACAAATCCGACATTTGTTTTAGCATGGTATTGAGCAGAATGTTACTGCTATTCACTTCCAAAAGTAAAAGCAATTATCTGACATTTATTCTGGCATCTTCTGGAGCCGAATGTGATTGCTATTTACTTTCGAAAGTAAAGCAAATATCCGACATTTATTTAATCACCATATGGAATTGAATATTACTCTGATTCATTTCCGAACGTCAAAGGAAACATTCGACATTTATTTTAGCATCTTCCGGAGCTGAATGTTATTGCTATTTACTTTCGAACATAAAAGCAAACATCAGAAATTTATTTTATCATCATACAGAGTTGAATATCATTATTATTCATTTCTGAACGTCAAAGCAAACATTCGACAATTATTTCACCATCTTCCGGAGCCGAATGAAAGGCAAAATCAATTATCTGACATTAATTTAAGCACCGTACGGAGCTGACTCTTTCCGTTATTAATTTTCCAAAGTATAAGCAAACATCCGACATTTATTTTAGTATCATACGGAGTCGAATATTACCGTTATTCATTTCCAAAATTAAGAGTAAACATCTGACATCTATTTTAGCATCTTACGGAGCCGATTGTTACCGCTGTTCATTTTCGAAAGTGAAGGCAAACATCCGACTTTTTTGGTGGCCCGATCGTACCAAAATCTTCATTTCTGAAATTTCGGTGGCCCGACGCGCGTTTTTGGTGGCCCCGTAAGTGTCGAGCCTTGACTAATGTCATCGAAAAGTAAACCAGAATGCAACTTCTCGCTTGTGAATTATTGCTTGTGAATAATCGCAAAACTTTGGCAAAACTTTTGGAATACCAATCCTGTTCATGACGCTTGGAAACTGCGAGTCGTGAGAATTTTGCGAACTCGTGCAATGTTACTCCGTAGCGTATGCGAGCATGTGGAGTCGCAATCGTTTAACTGTCTGAAGTGCGCGATTTCTCTCTCTCGTTTTTGCCACGCGATTTATTTTAACTTGCAAGAACGATGTGGAATTCTGGCGTCCACCGTGAATTGTGCACTTGCCGGCGCAAATTGTTCTTTTCAAAGGTGAAGCCGTGCGCGGAAAGCACGTGGTTGGGATAATCCTTGCGTTCCTAAAGCGGAGAGGAACGCCATGAATGCGACTTGTGAGCAAGCCCGTTCTGTTGCGTCCAAGGAACGCCCTCATTAGGCTGATGAATAGAGGGATTAAACCCCCCATTCTGCGCGCAGGAGGAATAGGGGCGTCCCCTAACAAAAGGAGGAACGCGAGCATTCCCCACGCGGCCGAACGCTCGCTATATTAAATCTGTCATGCCTTATTTGTGAGAACACTTTTTGGTGTGTATCATGCAAAGAGGGTATAATAGACATTGTTCTTTGGTGAAGAACCCGGGAAATTATCCATACTGATGCAGAATGAGTTCCTTTGGGTGCAGTAGTGACTAGTATCCGGGAGTACTTCTGTCTGGCGTAGTGCTTGTTGTACGTACTGGTTGACTATTATGATTAGTATCAGTGAAATGCGATGTCTTGTCTTTGTTTCCATACAGCTCAGTTTGAGGGCGCTCTTGGCAAACTGACCACGTCCAGCGTAAACAACCCTCGTCAGATCATCGACATCCACATTGATAATGCTGCAGAAGATGAAGAGGTGAACAAACTTTTATAGGGAAACAAAAGAACATGTCTGACTTTAAATGAGTTTTCTACATATTTGTTCAGCAAAAGTATGAGTAATGGATATATGGTGGCACCGGCTTGTTTTGGACAAGCATGCTTCTTCAACCACAATCTTTCATGATATTACCTCTTTTTCTCTCTCTCACATCAAAGCACTTTCAGTAATGATGTAACACCAGTAATTACCAGTGATCTGCTCTACCTGGGGCTGTGAGATTTTAAGGGATTCAGAGAATTTATGCCCACTATGATGAGAAATGCAAAGTCTTTACAGTCGCTAATGTCTATGAATTTACATTTATATATGCAAACAGTCACAAGAAAGTGCAACAGTGAAAGAATCTTGATATGTAGCTTATATTAGAGTGTGAAGCCATGGAGGTGAGAAGTTATACACTTAACTACAAGTGGCACCCATTTGCTTTGACAACAGAGAACATCAATAATCAGGGCTAGCGCTCTCACAGCAGAAAAGACCCCCCTGTTGCAGTAAGCTCGCTTTTTCTGGCAATGAATCAAAATGCAGTGTAAAAATCACACTTTTAGCTGCTAAAAGCAGAAAAACATACTGGAACATGTGTTCACAGAGTAATTGAAAGAGGAGGTATGCCAAATCCAAAAAAAAACAAAACAAAACAACCAACAACAAACAAACTAAAAACTAATGTGCACAAATGTCTGCATCATGGAAAAAAAATATCAAGTTCTTTGGAAGATTGTATTTTCTTTTCATTTAGATTAGAGAACAGGAACGTATGTTTATAACACAAAATTCTTGTCTAAACTGCTCTAAACATGTCCTACTATTTCCTTCTATATTTTGCATTAACGTACAGCTGGTAACTTGATGAAATGTTCAAAATTTTTCTTGTAATAAATGCAAACAAAGGGAAACTGACCGGAAATGAATATAATCTATTGGTGGAAAATTGAGCCAAGAAAATGAGATTCCATTTCTTTGCTCAATTTTCCACAAATAAACTTTTTTTGGTCTCCAAATTTCGTCTTGGAGATAAAGCAGTGCTGAGCATGACTTCAAAGTGAAGATGAATGTTAGACATCCCATTTGTAACGCCCAAGAACCTAAACATGCGTTTGCATGACTTATGAAGAAGTTGCCACTCCATCTTTAATACCTCCCAGGTGAAACATTACAATGTCGTCATTCTTCACACACAAATCTGTCACGTTCATGGAGGTAAACCTGGTGCTGACTGTGAAAAGAATCTTGATATGTACCATGTGCATGTGAAACATTACAATGTCATCATTCTTCACGCAAAAAAATCTGTCACCCGCATGTGAGGGTAAACCTGGTGCCAACAGCGAAAAGAATCTTAACCTGTTGAAGACTAGTCCCGAGTACACTCTTGCAGGTGTCTGTGGGAAATGCGCGTGGTAGCAAAATCAGCCGTCCTCAATGGGTCCTCAAAGTGTGCACTGTAACATATGAGTGTAAAACATTTGCAATGTCACCATTTCTTCAAACAAAAATCTGTCACACGCAGGGGGGTAAACCTGGTGCCAAAGACCACGGTCGTCGACGTCGGACACTTCTTGCCATCGAGCGCCTCTACGGCATCGTCCTGGTGATTGAGGAGCTGGACCAGCAGGTGGGAGGGCTCCCGGAGTCCGACACCGGTCCCCTCCTGGAGAAGAGGAAGGGTCTCGTCTCACAGATGTGTGCTATGCTGAGAGGAGAAGGACTGAAGGATAGGTATGAAAAAGATTCATCCTGAACCAGGTTCCTCCCAAACGAAGAGAAGTTTATGTGTATGCCCATTGGCATTTGTGGCCTTAATAGATTCTGGATTAAGGGTACACTGATTTTCCTGTAAGTCTCCATCCACCAAGAGCTTCACTGAGCATTGAAATTGTGTAAGTTTTAGAGAGACCCTCTAGGTTTTCGTATTTTACCCTCAGAGTTTGTTTGATTGTGTTTTTGGTTTTTTGGGGTTTTTTTTTATGACAGACAAAGTTTTAAGTCTTGTAAGTTGTTCAGTTTGTTTTGTTTTGATTCTTTTATTTTTCTCTCTCTCTTCTCCTCTCTACCACCACTTCTTCTCAATCTCACACGCTTCTTTTCTCTGTCGTCCCCTGTTACCATTTCTCCTTTGCATTTTCTACAATGCTGCATCATAATTGTGTCTATTTGCGATGCGTCTCTTCCAACCCCGTCCCCGCCCACAGGACGGTCAACTCGCACTTCCATCAGATGTTGGGGATCCGGAAGGGGCGCAAGCTAGTGGGGCGCGTCCTGCCCCTCCTGGGCAAGGAGGAGGCGCTGCCCCTGCTGCAATCCTTCCTGGGCAGCCTCTCCTATGTCTTCAAGCAGGAGGCCAAGGACCTCAAGAAGGATGCCCAGGAGAATCAGAAGGGACGGGTGGAGGAGGTGGGTTGCTAGGTAACAGGAGGGGATGAAGGCAGAGAGTGTCTGCCACTCCCGCTTTAGACCCTATTGTGATGTGACATTTTTTCTTGCGATTTGTTCAATCAATGAACTTCATTTTACATTGAACATGATAAATGAAATTATGTAAGACATTACCCTGCACTTAAAAGAAGGGCAAGAGTATTTAGGGTTGTACATGCAAAATCATTAAGTATCTAGAGTACAGCATTCACATCAATAGATTTGTTGCTCATATCAAGTTTAATCTTAAGTAAAGGTTTTTGAAAAAAAAAAAGTTATCAGAAGCCAAAAACAAAGGCGAAAATGAAACTTTCATTACAATGTGGAGCTTCAGTATGAGGTCAAATGTGTAAGTATCATATTACTGCATAAATTGTGTGAGCTCTACCATACCAAGGTGAATTGAAAATACAACAACAACAATAAGAAACAACTTCATAGCTGCAAGCAGTTAAACTAAGATTAAATGGATATCCCAGAGAAACATTTAAAATGCTATTGATTTGTTTTCTTCTGTGTAGACACTACCACAGCTCTTTGACCCCATCAGTCAGGTCATCCAGTCATGTGACCTAGGTGACCTGGCCTCTCTTGTGGAGAATCTGGAGTCACAGCTACCGACCACGCCCACCACGCCGCAGAACAAGAGCTCGTCATTCATTCTTAATGCTGTGCAAAACAAGGTGAGGTTAAAGGTAGAATCTCAAACCATGTGCAAGTCGGCTTTGATGACATAGGAGTAAAATCAGGTTCACCAAATGGGAGAGGATATAAGATCAGACCTAGAATGAGAAAGTTAAAATTTCACTTGTTTTTGTGAAACAGCAATATTAGTAACAATAACATTTTACAAATTAGATGAGATATTGAAGTCATGGACACAAAAGTCTCCCTTGTGATGTACACACTAATCTTTAACTTTCTCTGTCTTTTTTTTTTTTTTTTTTTGCAATGAAATCATCAAGAAAAACTTGCTATTTTATTTTTGTTTAGTTGTGATTATCTTGGAGTGGCTATGAAAGGAGAATGAAGCCCAAATATATGTTATGTGAATGGAGGGAATGCGGCAATATTAGTAACACACAGCAGTGAAAGTTTGATGAAAATCGGACAGTTTGTTCAAGATTTATGAATTTTTAGATAGTTTAGTTTTTTATGAAGTTTAGGTGCTGCCACTGCTGGATGAGAAGACTATATCACTATGTGATGTCATGTATAGAAAACATGAAGGAGATATAATTCAGCATATTTTTATTTCTCTAGCATAATAAAAGAGCACCTGACTTACCTCTTCCAATAAACAAAGGGGATAATATTACCCTCAACATATGTCAGTAACAAGTCGAGGAAATGCATGCTTTTCATTTTGAAAAAAAAAAAATCAGAATTATTTGTATATGTGACCGTGCATCAAAAAACTAGCACAAATTTGCATGACCCAGTTATATGTGAGGACTCAAAATGGATGAAATGGATCAACCTAGACAATTTTTAGCATTTTATATTTTCTGAAAGAGCAATTCTTCTACATTATATGTAAGTTGGGGATCATAAAAAGAAATGGAATTGTAGTGGGTTTTTTTTAAGTCTTTCTGGCACACTTTTTTTTTTCTGTAACTAATGTGATTAGGCATCTCTTAGCATCTCCCTTGATCATTCCTTAAAAACCCTGTACGTACTCTTCACTTTCAACTATTACAACTTTTGAAAGGAGGACGCTACTGCATTTGAAGGTCGTACTATTCAGAAGTAGAAAATGCTTAATGATTGTAGGAAATTCCAGCTTAATCTGATAATCTCATTATTGTGGTTGCTACGGTGCTGCTTACCCCTCTTTTGTCCCATTCATTGCACAGAGTACCACTGGGTGAGATTAAGTATTTGAATAGACTCTAAAGTTCAAAGCCTTCTTTCTCAGTAACTGCTTTTCCAGAGGGTGTACTTACGTTCTATTATTTAGATGGATTAGGAAAATCCATTTGTGTTGAGTAATATGTGGTATTTAAAGCTTAGAGTCTGTTCTTTCAGAATTTGCTCTTAACTGAAAAGCCATGTCTGGCAGCTTTTTGATGGTTTTTGTGATGCAAGGTCACATATTTTCTTTATATCATTTTCCATACGTGACATCATAAACTGTAGTAGTCTTTTCATCCAGCCTTGGCTGCACCAAAACTAAAAATGAATCAATTTCAAACAAACTCTCTGATTTTCCTCATACTTGCATTGATGTGTTCTACTTATCTTGCTGCATTCACTCAATCCACATGTGTTTATGGGTTTCATTTCTCGTAAAGGGGGAAAAAAGGTTGTAGTTGCTGAATTATCAACCAGAAATATACGTTTTCAGTGTGAATTTTTAGTGTGTATTTTTGTGCGCAAACTAATGGTAGCTGCTATAGGAATTACTTCATCAAGACTCAAGGACTTTATTGCCTCAGATAATAGCGTATATGTTGCAACTAGTTAAACATTTTTTTTTTCTGTGGCCACAAGAAATGTAATCATTATATATTATTTTGTGAAACTTCTACTGTTCTCTTCAATTTTATTCTCATCATTCAAGTTAATTTGAGCTTGGTGAAATATTGCCCTTCCGTAGGAGAGAAATTTTGTCATTGGACTGTCATGCTTCTGTTATGTTTTTTCCTCTGTAAACTACATGTGTGTTGTCAAACTACCAAGATGCTTAGCGAAAGACATTGTATGGTAATATGCCAGTTATGCTTGATTCAGGGGATGGTGCATTCCACCATCTTTCATCAATCAAATGAGTGATGTAGCAATGGTCAACAGATGATGACATTGACAGAATCTGTTTAGAAGATTTTTTTTTCTGGTTATATCCAAGTAATGTGAAGAAAAATGACAGAAAAATTAGTATGAAATATATGGGACGTATTTATGTATTTTTTTTTTTTTTGCTACATATGTGATTATTGGGATATCGAAAATCAACATAAGTCGACATGCATAAAAATATTTGCATTGCATGGGTCCTTTGAAATGGGTACAGACTTGTCTTATTTCTATTTGTTGTCTCACCTTCACAGTTACAGTAAATTGAGGACTGCCCTTGCAAACAATATTCTATTGTATTCTTCTGATCTCTATACTTTCATTAACCACTCTTGTTGACATCTAGTGTCAAGTTATCTCGTGGTATGACGCTTCTATTGTGTGCAAATATACCTGAAACTAGCCTGCTCATTTAATTGTCACTGCATGCCATTCAAGAAAAAAAAAAATCTTCTCTCACTGTCCTGGCAAGTTTCTTTTCAATTAGTCACATGGGAAAAAATAAAGACAGTCTCCTTTTGCGCTGTACTCACAACCAGTCCAGGTACTCAGAACAATCACACATCAAAAGTGAAATAATCTGTCGCATGATTCATAGATAAATATTTGTTGACTAAGTAATGGAGGTCCGATTCCAGTGATTATCATGCTATGAAGTCAGGGTTACATGCTTCAATGGAGAGGCCTATCTTGTCTTAAAGTTATGGAAAATGTTTTAGATGGAGTCAAAAGGGGCCTGAGCTTTCGATCGTAGCAGAATCTTTGTGAGAGGCAAAATGACCAACCAGCGAGGCGGGGAAAACAGTCACATGTAAGGACTAAACACAACTAGAACAGTTGGGGAGGGGGAGGGGAGGGCTAGGGACACAGAACAAAGTAAACAAAAGGGATTGGTGTCATGGGTAAGGAGCCCAACAAAGGGAGGGGGATTAAAGGAGGGTGGACAGACAAAAGGCAGAGGAGGGTCAGTAATGATCCCAAGGATCTTAGGGGCAACCTGTGAAGGATAAGGATCAACAGAGAGGCAGCAGCAAACATGATATAAAGGAACAACAGAGGGATAAAGAATAGGAAAAGAGTGAAATAGCAATAGCATGGGGGGGGGGGGGGGGACGGACGGGGGAGGCTGAACAAGCAGCGAGCCCTAACCTGGTGTACCAAGAAGAGGCCACGAAATGAAATTGAGAGTCAACCAACAAATGCACGTTTTATACCCAACGCATCAAAGTGTATATACGATAATGAAGATGATGATAATAATAATAAAAAACAAAAATAAGAAAATATGAAAGAGTCGGGTTTTCACAGGGCCAGCCCTTGATACTGAAGTCTATGCCACAAGCAACTTGTGAAACTTGACAGATGGGTGATTGTTGTGATGGACAGAAAATAGTCTTTATTTATCTGATGTACGTCCATGAGGGAAGAGAATGTTGATTGATAGCTGTCACTTTTGGTATTGATGCAGCTCGGAGTTTCCATCATCCTGGGCATGATCAACCATGCTGAGGAACTGTACGCGATGTCGAAGGATGCCTCGGCAGGAAATGCCAACTGGTGAGTGGAATGCGTCATTCTCCTTGGGGTGTATGACCATATTAATGGGGATGATAATAATGATGATGATGATAATGGCAATAAGGATTTTTGGTGAGAATGATGGTATTAGAGACAATGGTAGTGATGGTGTTCGAGACAATGGTAGTGATGGTGTCAACAGGATGACATTTGATGAGAATGATGGTGTTAGAGACAGTGTTAGTGATGGTGTCAACAGGATGAGATATGATGAGAATAATGGTGTTAGAGACAGTGGTGGTGATGGTGGCAATAGGATGAGATTTTGTGAGAGTGATGGTGTTAAAGACAATGGTAGTGATGGTCTCAATAGGCTGAGATTTGGTGAGAGTGATGGTGTTAGAGACAATGGTAGTAGTGGTGTCAATATGGTGAGATTTGGTGAAAGTGATGGTGTTAAAGACAATGGTAGTGATGGTTTCAATAGGCTGAGATTTGATGAGAGTGATGGTGTTTACAATAGAGACAATGGTAGTAGTGGTGTCAATATGATGAGATTTGGTGAGAGTGATGGTGTTAGATGGTGTCAATATGGTGAGATTTGGTGAAAGTGATGGTGTTAAAGACAATGGTAGTGATGGTTTCAATAGGCTGAGATTTGATGAGAGTGATGGTGTTAGAGACAATGGTAGTAGTGGTGTCAATATGATGAGATTTGGTGAGAGTGATGGTGTTAGATGGTGTCAATATGGTGAGATTTGGTGAAAGTGATGGTGTTAAAGACAATGGTAGTGATGGTTTCAATAGGCTGAGATTTGATGAGAGTGATGGTGTTAGAGACAGTGGTAGTGATGGTCTCAATGGAATGAGATTTGGTGAGAGTGATGGTGTTAGATAGTATCAATATGATTAGATTTGGTGAGAGTGATGTCAATAAGGATGAGATTTGGTGAGAGCAGTGGTGTTAGAGACAATGATAGTGATGTTGTTATTGATGATGATGATGATGATGATGAATATTAGAGTGATTGTATTTGTGATGATGATAGTGATGGTGTCATTATGATGATGACAATGATGATGATGATGATGAGGTTTAGTGAGAGTGATAGTGTTGATGATCTTGATAATGTGAGTGGTGGTACCCTGATAATTAGATGATGATAATGAGCATCGGTGAGAGAGATTATGTTTATTACGGTGAGAGTGATTATATTTGTGATGATGTTAGCAGTTAGTGTCACTATGATGATGATGAGAGTGATGGCATTGATGATGATGAGTTTTGATAAGGGTGATGGTGGTTAATGTGCTCTATTTTATCACCTGTCAAGGTGTAGAAGTACTTGAAGAGCCATGTTAAATACCAATATATACCTCCATGTGTCCTATATCTAGTAGTACTGATTGATTAATAGTAATGGTGATGATGTAGTTGACAGCTACATGTATGCCAATTTTGATGTTAGTCATGATTGATCTATTCAGTTAAATGCATAGCCATGAAGAAACTGAAAGCACAATGTTTTGCACTTCAATGACCGTTCCCCTCTCTGGAAGTCCAACGGTCAGTGTTGATGCCACAGATTTTGAGGAGGGGGGGCTAAGAGTGAGGATTGCACTGGTGGTATTGACACCTTGTGTCATATAAAATGTAGCTGCACTGTGTGCATGATGTAGGATTAGAGGGAAGATTGCATCTGTGAGGAGGCTCCCTGACTACTGAAGGATCTTGTTTAGTTTCGATCAAGTTTTTTTTTTTTTATGCCTCCGCAACGAGGTGGCCGGAGGCATTATGTTTTCGGGTCGTCCGTCCGTCCCGTTTTGTTTTTGTCGATATCTCAAGAACCGTGTGGTGGTTTTACATCAAACTTGGTATGAGGGTATATCCTTGGGGGATAATACTTTGTGTGGATTTTAGGGTCACAGGGTCAAAGGTCAAAGGTCATAGGTTATTTTGTGAAGAAAAAAAAATTGAAATTTCATGTTTTTCTCCATATCTCGCAAATGGTTCAAGGTATCTTCATGGAACTTAGTATATATGCTTGTACCGATGGGCAGTGATTATCTAGGGAAGTTGGGGGTCATGGGTCAAAGGTCAGGGGGGTCAAAGGTCAAGGTCAACTCCTCAAAATATCACTACTTTCCTTAAAATGCAATATTCCTGAAGGTTTTTTTTTTAAAAACTTGATGTATGGCATGTATTACCCAATATATATTTTTGGGGAAGTTTCTTGCCAAAAGATCAAATGTCAAAAGGTAAAAGGTCAAGTGAAAGTGCTAGATTGCACTTTTTCCTCCATATCTCGAGAGTAACTCAAGGTATCATCATGAAACTTACATATTTATGCATATTCAACCTAACAGTGATTCTCTTTGGAACTGTGAGGTCAAAGGTCAAAGGCTTAGGTTTAGATAATGCTATTTTCCCATTTGATACTGAAATTATACTTTTTCTCAATACCTTGAAAATTACTCAATGCATAAACTTATAAAAGGGTCAAAAGTCAAGTAAAAATCATCAGTTCCCCAAATACCTGCACTCTGACATTTTAATCATTCATCCAATTGAACCTAGTTCTAGGAAAGTGAACTTTCAGCACATTTGTGTCAAACCTGTCATTTTAATATTTTGCCAATTGTGTGAAACTGTCATCACACATTGTCAAGACATTGTACTATAGACCTATTAGGAGAACCATGCATTATGGCGGAGGCATATCAGTAGCCGTAGCGATATATCTAGTTTTTTTTTTGATTGAATGCCACAATGCATTGGAGGGACCACAAAGAAATAAATGATATTCTATTTCTGGATGTGTAAACGTCAACCCGATTCATGACGTTGGGACGCACCTTCGAAGAATCACAAGTAATTGAAGATGACTGTTCTTTCTTTAATATAGAGCATGTTCACAGACACCATAATCCCACACCTTAAGGAAGGATTTGCCAAGTAATTCAAGCTAGGATTATTCAGGCAGAGTGCTAATGAGAAGTTTTGTATTTGTTTGTTTGTTTGTTTTAATAGGTAGTGCACAGTGTGGGCCAGAATATTTACTATGGTGATAACCCTGTAGAACTTTAAGATTTGCATATTGTTGAATGTAAAGTTCGCTCATGAACTTTGTCACAGAAAATGCTGTAGCTTCAACCTTTGAACAAACTTTTGAGACGTTATGCTTCTGGCAGTTTTCATCATATGATGATCAATCTGGTCATTGTCAACTAGTCATTTTCAGCTGTCCAAATGAGTGGGAAATTCATGTGTATATTTTTGTAAATTTTGTTTCTGTCAGGGCTTAATTTTCAACTTGATAAATTTCATTTATTTTGGAAAAAAAGAAGTTTCTGGAGGATTCATAGCAATTTCCCTTCTCATCAAGTAGTCAGAGGTACATTGTAGGCTGTTCATTTCTGGGGTATTTGGTATTCATTTTCATTTACGTCTTTGAAAAGTAGAGATGGGATAGACGGATATTCTTACAAATTATTCAGTGTGTTATGAAAATGCTTTCTCTATTAAACCTGTATCTTTTTCCCCAAAGCTAAGATTCTTGGTATCTCTCTCAGCAAATCTGTAGGATAATTTCTTATGAAAACACATCATAGAGGTTAATTTGTAATCCGCCTTCACATGCACTCAAAAGACCATGGCACAGATTTAGGGAATTTAAAATAACACCCACACACAACAAGGTGTACTTTAGAAAGAAAAAAAAAAAATGAAGAGGTCATCCATTTTGGTGTATCGTCTTTAAAGTCTTAGGGTAAGTTATATTTGGTGCAGATATTGCTTGATTTCAAGTTCGGTGCCAGCGCTAATGTTGGGATTGATAATTTTTATCGGTATCGTTGCATTAATCTGACCGCCAGTGTTGGAGCTCGAATTAAGGCAGTAAGATGGGAGATAGCACTAGCACTAGTACTAGCACCAAACTTGAAATCACTTATTGGCACTTTGTCGTCATCAAATTGGCAACTCTGAATTCTACTGAGTATCCTATATCAGAGAAGGATGATATGAAACTGACTACAGTACCACATTAAAGGGATGGTATAGTTTTGGTTGAGATGGGGATTCAGGTTTTTAAATTTTTTGCAGGATAATTGGGAGCCACTTACATGAAATATGAAAGAGCATACTATTCTAAAGAGGAATTAAAAGTTCATTGGATGAAAATCAGTTTTGAAATGGCTGAGATATTCAGCAAAAAATATATCTTGCAAAAAAGTCAAAACCTGAATCCCCATTTGAACCAAAATATACCATCCTTTTAAGTACCAGGTAAATTAGAATAAAATGGAAAAAAATGTCAATGTGAGAGAGAAACACAAATTTACATCCTTTAATCTATATTTCCAGGGTAAAGAATCGGTGATAAACTTTAATAGTGAATTGTAGGAGGATATTGAAAATTCTGCAACCAAACAAATCAAAATGTCTTATACAACAGAGAGCTATTATAAAAGACAATATCTACTTAACCATATGGAACACTAAAATTGAATTGTGCAAATTATAGATACAGCCCCAAACCACAGACATTGAATAGTTTCTGGGACTGATGGGTTGATTAATGGGACAACAACTGCAGTATTTACATCATAACCTTATTAAGCCTACCTATACATGTACATTTTATGTTTGTGTGTGTTTGCGTGTGTAGTATTGTCTTTGTTTTTTAAGTAGTGAAAATGCATTTTTTATTTTGCCTTGAAATCAAATACAAAAGCCATCTTAAAAATTCCATGTGAAGTATGAAGTAACAAACAAATGGGCAGAGATCAATTTGAAATAAAACGTTAAAAAATTGTTTAACAACAGTGACACTACCAGTGTTGGACAAAATAGAAATGTGGTATTCTCTAACCTGATTTCCTCACCCTCCTCTTGTCTGTTTTAACACTTGCAAATTGCAGAACAGGAAAAAAAGTGAGTCAGCAGAGAGTAATTGTTGTTAAACGTTGATGAGGCAAATTACTTGCTGCTGCCATAAATTTTTGTGTCATGGAGGCTGATGAGAGTGTGGCATTATAGGATACTTCAGGGAATAATTTTCCAACTCAAATTTGATTAGCACTTTCAGCTGGTGAACAATATTTCAAATGATATCCTGTACACTTCTATGGAAGAAAACTGCTACACAAGAGATAGTTTGTGTAGCAGTGGTGTAAAAATGCATAGCAAATTGCGATGCGATACCAGGAAAATTATTCCCTGTACTTTAGATAGACACATATTACTCATGAGGTTTGTGTTTCGTAATTTCCTGTCGTCAGCAAAGGCAGAGTTTGCAAAACAAGAAAATAAATCATCTGGGTTATCAGCATTTGTTGCAAAAGTACTACTGGTCCCCTACCTCCCTCTCCTCCCCACCCCCCCCCCCCCCCCCCCCCATATAAGAGGAAAGAAAAAAAATATCTGAAATGGTCAGAGTGGAAATATATGGTTGGTACATTTGTACAGTTACTATTTCTCGTGCCTAAAGCTTGACCATTCTGTGTTTCAGCATTTCTCTGTGAGAAGTGATTTACAAATTGTTCTTTGTTTCGTCATGATGTAGAAATTTAATGGACAAGTTCACCTTCATAGACATGTGGGTTGAGTGAATGCAGCAATATTAGTAGAACACATCAGTGAGAGTTTGAGGAAAATCGGACAATCCGTTCAAAAGTTATGAATTTTTGAAGTTTCTTCTGGATGGAAAGACTAAGTAAGCTTGTGATGTCACATGAGTACAACGATATAAAGAAAGAATAAAGAAAATTCAACATATTTCCATTTTTCTCGCATAACAAAAGAACACTCGACTTCTCTCTTTCAGAAGGTAGGGGGAATAATATTACCCGTTACATACGTCAGTAGCAAGTCAAAGAAATGTGCGCTTTATTCAAAAAGTAAAGTTTTGTGAAATTCTCTTTTTATTTTCCTTATATACAATGTAGTTGTACGCATGTGACATCATACACTGTAGTAGTCTTCTCATCCAGCAGTGACTGCGCAGATACTTAAAATATTCATAACTTTTGAACGGATTGTCCGATTTTCCTAAAACTTTCACTGATATGTTCTACTAATATTGCTGCATTCTCTCAATCCTAATGTATATGAAGGTGGACTTGTCCTTTAAGGCAAACTTACTGAAAACTCACATTCACTGGTCATCAGCGTACCATATGGCATACAGTAAAGTATGCAATACCCTGTGGTGCTGTTGACAAGAAAATGGGATTTCTCTACTGATCGCACTCTTGTTTTGCAGTGAGCAAGAATTAAAACCCACGTTTGGACACACCATCGAGAGAAAATCTCCCAATTGTGAGGTGCAGAACAAATGACAAAAAACAAAGCCACCAAAGGCAGTGACATATCTAGGTGAGACTCGAACACATTCCCCAAACAGGATTTACAGAAAGGAGACCCTCCAGCAGTGTATCTGTGGAGCCAAATTGTAAGTTACGCTATCAAGGAGACACCGACAGGCGGTGGCGCTTTCATCGTGAGAGGCTAATCGTGAAGAAAATGAAGACTTTAATGAAGGGTAATGAAGCCATAGCTTTTGGGGATTTTTCTTTTTCTTTTTCTTTTTTTTGCTAGAAGTAGACAGTGTAAGCAGTGGCTCCGCTACACCAGGTGCTTTCCAACCGAACAGACTTTGATATGACAGCTTAATTATGAGAGATGCGAGAGCGGAAGCCAGCTTGCCCCAAAGCAACAAGATACAGGCTGTCCCATGATCGTGTCTTCATGCCCTGCACACATTAAAAAAACAAAAACAAACATCTATAGATAATCTTCACATTTCAGAATGTCTGTTTGTGAAGGTTGTGTGTGTGTAGTTGTAGAATAGAGCGATAGTGTTGTGAAGCATTTCTAAATTTTTGGGCTGACCTGCTCTCCCCTTTTCCCCGACTGCCTCAAGGATATGTGTTGTTACCTTGCGCAGGACATTTTTTTTTTTCATTTCTTTTCTTATTTCAATATTCTGACTGGCATAACATGCCCACAGCATTTGCTTGGGAAGTTACCAGATCCCACAGTTTGAAATGTGTTATCATGTTCATGAGTATGAGGTCGAATTGCAGGTTTTCCTAGATGTATATATTGAATTATTATTCTCCAGATCACATCATTGCTGAGCTATCAGTCTTCAACCCATTAACAGCAATGACATTGCCTCCTGCCATTGGCATTAAGAACCATTAATGAGAGCTACATGACAACCTGTGTAAGAGTGATGTGACATTTTACCTCCCCCAAGGGAGGAGGTTATGTTTTCTTTGGCGTTTGTTGGTTTGTTTGTCTGTGTGCAAAATAACCCGGAAAAGTTGCAAGCGGATTTGGATGAAACTGATAGGAAAGGTTGAGAATGACACAAGTAATAGTTGATTAAGTTTTGATAGTGATCTGTCAATTTTTGTGGATTTTATAAAGAATTTTCAATATTTCGGCAGATAGAGTCAAAGTACATTTGTACTTGGGAGTTCAAGCTGCGCATTTTAGAGGTTTTCATATGTGCGCTAAAGTGCTTGACGTGCTCTGGTTTCTGCTAAGGCGAGGTGCGCCGCGCAGCTGGAAGTTGATGACGTAACTAAAGGCTTCTATATTGGGAAATCGGGCGACCTTCAGCATGCATACGTATGGGTGGAAATCATTGATCTCTACGGAAGAACAAGATCAGTGGTGTAATTGAGCTGCTTCGTGGAGGTCTGCGCTCTCAGAGTACTTCTCTAGTTGAAGATTTGTTTGCTAATGAGTGTAAGGTCCTCCTCTTCATAGTCAATCTTTTTGTCGGCTAGATATTCCAGAATGGCTGAGTGGGTCAGTGGTTGTATCACAGTTGCTGTGTTCACATCTATGTTAGATTTATTACTTTTGTATGTTTTAAAAGTAATATAGTACCTAACAAAACTAGCATTGCAAGTGATTGATGAATTGCCCAAGAGCGCCATGAATAAATGATTGCTGTTAACACTCATTATTCAGTGTTATAGAAGTAGCCATGATTTAAAAAAAAAAAAATCATAGGCATACATGCTCAGGTTGGTTCAACCAACTACCTCCCGATTGCTGGACAGACTTCATATCTACAAGACTACCGAGCTTCCGCCCAACAGCTACAAATCTGTAGTGTTAATTCTGATCCTTTAAAGCAGCGGATACTGCGTATTTATTTAGATTTATGATAATTCTTGTGTCAATGTTTTTATTGCAACTGATTGATATATTGCCCTACATCAGTGTAAATAAACACTAAATATTCATTGTTTTTAGTAATAGCCAGGCAAATGGCAAAGTGCAAAATGCAATGGCTTCTAAATTGAAATACAGTGCACTCCCGTTATAACGAAATGCTCGGGACCGGCAGTTTTCTTTCGTTATAACGAAATTTCGTTATAACCGAACAAATACAATATATAACGAAAACAAGGAACCACGTACAGTCAGACCATTAAGTTATGTTACTCCCGCACGCACTGCGCACGGGGCTGCTTCGTGCGGCTGCGTGCGGTTTCGCACGGGTGCGTGCGGCTCCGTGCCATTTCGTACGGCCTCGTGCGGGTGCGTGCGCTTCTGTACGCCCCCGTGCGACCCCGTGCGACCTCGTGCGCCTCCGTGCGGCTGCGTGCCAGTCAGTGCGCCTCCGTGCGGCTGCGTGCCACCGTCGAGTGCGGACCATCTGGCACGCTACCGTGCGAGGTGTTGGCACGGTACCGTGCGTGGTGTTGGCACGCTACCGTGCGAGTCCGTGCGAATCCAGCATCCTGCTAGTCCCGATACGGGACTCTTATTTTTTTTTTTTTCACTCTCTCATACGCCCTCATTGGCGGCGCGAAGTCTTCTCGATCGCGCGAAGTCTTCTCGATCGCGACAGTCCACGCATCACGTGAGTCCACTAATTGCTGCCCCCGAAAAAAAAGAAAAGAAAAAAGACCTACACTATGGTCTCTCCTTATACTACACGCCCTCAACGATGGTATTTCCGTGAGCAATATTGCTAATACCATACACACCATAATA
Source organism: Diadema antillarum (assembly GCF_040938485.1). Taxonomy (NCBI): domain Eukaryota; kingdom Metazoa; phylum Echinodermata; class Echinoidea; order Diadematoida; family Diadematidae; genus Diadema; species Diadema antillarum. The sequence goes on from NW_027271801.1 coordinate 90,732, forward strand.
GTACACACCGTATACGAAGGCAGTCCAGGCAGTGGACTAGCATCCTGCGTGCGAATCCATTGGAGGCCGTGCGTGCATGCATTGTAAATAATAATGTCCCCTTTATAAGTGTGTGCGCCTGCGTGTCCATGTCTGTGGATCCGTGCCCATGCCTGTGTGCCTGCAAGCGATCGCGAGAAGACGATACGATGTACACACTGTACAATGTTCAATGAAAGCCTTTATAAGTGTGTGCAACTGCGTATTACATGTAAACACTCATGCCTGTCCAAAAATGGACGATTTTCTACATTGCAGAGATCACTGCCAATCTTTCTAAGAATATGGAGTACCATCACCGTGTGTACATGTATCTCTCCTTGAAAAGAAATTGGAAAAATTGTGTGGTTGTATGCGTGTCTTTATCACTCGATAACTTGAACAGTGTAGAAATAATTATGGTAATAATGACAATTAACAACAACAACAACAACAACAGAGAAAAGCTATTGTATAATTACATTAAGGAAACCATTTGTTGATGATGATGATGATGTTGATGATGACTCAAAAGGTAGTAATAAATGTACATTGTAGATGTTCCATATTGTTACATTATCAGTATGGTGTACTAGTATTTTTACTATTTTTGCCTCCCGTTCCTTCCGCAATTCTCTGAGTGCCTTTAATGCCCCCAAACGAGATTCTTTTCGCCCGTAGACAGAGAGGCACAAAGGTTGGTAATCCAGCTGTGTGAAGGCAGTCAAGCGGTTCATTGTGTCCCCCTTTCTACGGTCAACTACATGTGCCCGTGAACAATGGAAATATCGATCGGGTGCGAGGTATGAATAGAGCGTGCGCTGATGAGCTCTCAGAATCTTTTGTTCTATACAAAACCAGGTACCTGAATGAGGTGACTGGGGTCAGTGAACCCGCATTTCTAACTGATCTCAGCCTTGATCATTTTATGTACATGTTCGTACGAGTTTACAGCAGAACAAGCAAAAAACTAAATCAGGAAAAGGTACATAATACTGTAAAACCCCTTTTTTTTTAAACAGCAGGAGAACAAATCCTGATAGAATAAACTCAGATCTTTTTATCAAACCCACTCTTCTGAGCATTTTAACACAAAGAAAAATGAATTTAGGCCACTGAAGCAGGCACCCTTGTCTTCATTTTGGGAACCTGGTACAAGGTTCCCGTACATCAGCAGTTGCTCCCACGGGAACCTGGTAAACCGGGGGGGGGGGGGGGGGGGGGGGGGGGGGCGTTTCATCAACGAGTTCGTCGGAGGTTTTCACCGACAAATTTGCTATCAGCCAATCAGACGCAAGGATTTCAGTAGCTTTTAACAGTTGTCGGTGTAAATCACCGACAAAAAGTTTCATGAAACACCCCCCCAGGTTCCCGTAAGGAACGGATTCAAAAACACACAAACACACACACACATTCTTTGTCCTTTCTGATATTCCCCCAAAGCCTTGAAATATATGTAGAGCTTACACATTGTCGTAAGCAGGAGATTAAAAAAAACATCGTCGCTGCAGGATAGGTCGGTATATTAACAGGTTCCGTCTCGATTGGTTTGTAATCTTGGCAAAATACTGACAACTACTAGATTGCTAGAAGAGAGCGAAGTCATATGTGGATTTAAAACGTTTCTTGTGATGGCTTGTGCACCAACATGCCCCTTTGATAATGATCGATTAACCCGCGAGTATCGTAAAAACAAACAAACGAACAAATACCTCGGGAAAATCCGATTTGTGACTGGTTCACCATTAAACATTCGCGCCTATCGCGTGCGCGTGTATTTGCGTAATTGTTGGATGTTAACTGGATATTGGTAAGCTGGCTTAGTGCATTGTGGGAATGTGGGTAAATAAACATCCATCATGGCGGTTGGAACGATTTGCCGATCGATGCATTGAATAGTGTTATGTATGGTGTGGTTTTGTTTTCAGCCTAGTTTGGCACTTTCTGATGATGAAGCACAATCATGTCATATTTATACTTCTTTGTCATACAACTTGTACCTCGCATCCGGTGTATCGGATTATTATTAACCATGCATTGTTCCATTGCGCTGACGGGGGAACTTATCCATGAAGAACAACCTCGGGAGATTGTTACGATAATCAAAACTGTTTTGGGCTATCGGCATCTGAAAAACATTATTCTAGCTCTTGACTTGACTCCGCCACTAATTAATATAACGTAACCCTCACTAAAAGAACGCATTGTGCCACACATAAAAGGCGGATTACACCTCTGAAAGCCATCATCCGCGACCAGGCTTCTAGAAATGTCTTTTGTATCGATACAGTACTGAGGTCATACTCCAGCCAAATGTTTTGATAAAATAATTAGTCTACCTGAAATGAGAATCAAGGAACGAACTGACCCCCCTTTTTTTGTTGTTTTGTTGAGTGAACGCTCCCTACATCCCCTTACCCACAAGAAGGCTACGGCCACATAGGAGCAAGTGCGCTGTTAGCTGTCGTGCTTGAAACAAAACACGGGCATTATACATATGTATGTATATATATATATATATATATATATATATATATACATAGATTAATAAATGTAAATATACATCTATATATATATATATATATATATATATATATATATATACATATACATAAATATATATAGATATTGATTGAATCGTTTCTTTACTCAAGAAAATGTTTTACATTACACCACCGGTCTAGTTATCCCAAGGTTTCTTTGAAAATGCTGCAAGCATCAAAATATCAAACATCGTAATTTCTATATACAATTTCCCGTGAATGCTAAGCGTATGAGAGAAAGAGATAGAAAAGAACAAAAAACTTCTGCCATATGTCTTGTTTCTCGCTTTATTGCAGCGTATGTCATTGTCGAAGTATAAATGCTATGATAAATGTTGGTAACAACCACATGAGAACTTGCACATTCGATTCCCGACAACCATTAAATCATTGGGGTCCGTAAAAAAGGTTACATAATACATACGAAGCACCTCATTAAATGTATTCGATGGACCGGTGCAGAAAAAAACTGGCTGTCTGTAATCGGCCTTTGAACATCTCTATTATGCTCATAATCCCCGACTTTTCAGATGGCGGCTACGAGCGCGTCCAGGGATGTTTTTGTATCAACATTCTGATTATTCATGGAGGTACAATGTAACCTGATACTCTGGCCACCTGGTCTATTCAAAGTATTCTTGCGTAATACACGCGCGTGATTATGTTAGGCTGTGTTTCACCATGATGAATATATAGGACCCCATAGTAGCAATATCGGCTCTTGCGTTGTATGAATGCTATACAGGGATCCTCCATTTGGTTCGTTGGCCAAGTAGATTCTTTTAACGATCTTATAAGTAGGCTGTCATTCATAAGTATGACAGAAAAAAACAACAACTTCAAGCAACATCGAAGTTGAGTTTCGCGAACTAATCTTCCATTTGAGTTGGTTTCTCGGTTTTGTTTCAACGATTGTTATAATGTTGACAAAAGCCTGATGGGATATTCAATATTCAAATAAATCATTGCACCTTTCTCGCAATCTTTGAAACTAATGATGACTAAACCTGTGAAATCCACGATTTATTTATTTATTCATCTATTTTTTTATTTTTTTTATTTTTTTTATTTTTTTGTATAGAGACGCTTTCTTTTTGAATTTATCCATCATGACTGCCTCCATATTTCGACCGTAATTATATGACTTAGGTTTCCATGGGATCAATAAAGGAGATCAACGAGCGCATTTTTGTAGGTTTCCTGTCGGGTTTAATGTTGCAAAGTTTATGTGCAATCACGATTCACTTACAACCCTATATATACCGTAATGTCGGGATGAGATATAGTTCACTACACATCAAGTGAGATTAAATCTTACACAGTGATATGATATATATGATAAAAGTCATCAGCAAACGGGATAGATTATTGTTTTGTCTATGTGTGTGTGTGTGTGTGTGTGAGAGAGAGAGAGAGAGAGAGAGAGACATGAGAAAGGGAGGAGAATATATATATATATGTATATATATATATTCACTTACAACTATATAATCTTATAAAACACATGTTCAAGTCAGTTGACGGAACATTTATAAGCTCTTCCGGTCTGCGTATGAAACATCGGAGTCTATGCGATAAGAAGAAAGATTGAGAGATAGAGAGAGAAAAATAAAATAGGCTGGTCTTCTAAATTTTGTTCGATGAATGGTAATCTGAACACACTTTTGCACTTTGACGAAATGAAATATCATACACGGCTAGGTTTGCCTATAATCTGTGTTATGGTGATATCTTATTAGATTATACATAATAATACGGGCAAAGTATCTTGGATAAGTGATCGCCACCATCGATGAGGATATTCAATCTAGACGACTAATTGAAGATGATGAGAATGAAGAAGACATAGTGGATAGCTGGAAAGGAAAGTAATGTGATGCAATAAGATAAAAATGAAGGAGCACGAATCGAGGCAAATGTATTACAAAGGAAGAGAAAATAACATATTCGAGTGTTCAAAATGGTTTAACATTATGCGAAGATTTCATTGTCATTTTTTTTTCTGTGTTTGTGTGTGTGTACGTTTGTTTTCTAATTTTACAGTTATGTAATTCAAACTCGTCGACAAAATAAAAGAAAAAAAAGATAGCACCATGAATATGTTCATAATTCAATCTCAGTTTCTTCTCACTATATCCTATCACTTCAAAAAACGTATTCAAATTAGAATGTCCATAGACAATTCAAATTCGTCTCCATGTGAGAGAGCGTCTTTTCAAACAGGGTCGCAGGTGACCATTCCCGAATTCGACGCAGAAGTTAATTCAATTTAGCACACACACACACAAAAAAAAGGCTGGCCATCGCGTATACTCCAGCAGCTGTAGAAGAAGCCGACATGATCATAGAAGTATGACAAGCACAAGCCACACAGGCTTGAAGGCCTAAAATTATTACATCACTTGAGAAAATAAGGAAAAGACAATATTTTTGTTGAAATAAACAACATTTCTCCTGGCATTCTTCAATCTCTCATAACAGACGGCTAATTTTGCTGAATTGTTCTTCTCTTATGTCATGAGTGTAAATCAATATTTGTTTTATTGTTTATACAGTACCAGTCATCCCCCGATAAAAGACAAGAAAGAAATGAAGAACTAATCTCATTCAATAAGCATAATGTATAAAGGAAATGAGCATTTGCTGCAATCGTTTATGAATATGAAAATGCTGCAATGTGCATGAGTTCGCGAAGTCTAATGGAATGAAAAAATGTAGTCCTACCTAAATGCAGATATATGCTTATATATATATATATATATATATATATATATGTTACACTGGCACGATAAGTGAATAAACCACTTCAATAGCAGCATGAAAACATTTGATTACATCGATACACATGAGATAAGACAAGAACACTTCATGCTTTTATTGCCCGAAATACCTTGCTCCTAAACAAAGTGTTCATTTGAAGCGATGGGTTATCACAGGTCCATCTCTCGCAAAATTGAATCACCCTTCGCAAATTTGGAGCGCTTTCTACGAAGGCAAATGCATTCTATGGACCGGTGCAGAAAAAAGAGACCGTCTGTAATCGGCCTTTGAACTTCTTTATTATGCTCATAATCCCCGACTTTTCTACGAGCGCGTCCAGGAATGTCTTTGTATCAACATCCTGTCTATTCAATGAGGTACAATGTAACCTGATACTCTGGCCACCTGGTCTATTCAAAGTATTCTTGCGTAAAACATTCGCATATGTTAGGCTGTGTTTCACCATGATGAATATATAGGACCCCATAGTAGCAATATCGGCTCTTGCGTTGTATGAGTGCTGTTCAGGGATCCTCCATTTGGTTTGTTGGCCAAGTAGATTATTTGAACGATCTTTAAATGACATAATCAGACTGTCATTCATAAGTATGAGAGAAAGGAAAAAAAAAAACTTCAAGCAGCATCGAAGTTGAGTTTCGCAGACCAATCTTTCATTTGAGTTTATTTCTCGGTTTTGTTTCAGCAATTATCCCTTTCATAATGTCGACAAGAGCCTGATGGGATTTTCAATATTCAAATAAATCATTGCATCTTTCTTGCTTTCTTTGACAACTTATGATAACTAAATCTGAAAAATCTATGCTATTGCGGTACCTGCCATCCACACAGAAGTTTTTTTTTTGTATAAGAAGTTTGCTTTCTGGAATTATCCATTATGTCTGCCTACAGATATGACTTAAGGTTTCCATGGGATAAATAAAAGAGATCAACGAGCACATTAATTTTGTGATTCAACAGTAGGGGGTTAAATGCTGCCAATTTTATGTACAATGTTATAATTGACTTAAACTCTACTGCCAAGAAGTATTGCTCATTACGAATCACATGAAATAAGATTTCACATAGTGATAAGACAGAAGTTATTTGTTATAATATAATTATGATGAAAACTCATCACTAACCGGAAAGACTATTGTTTTGTGGAATTTGTATATTTGATAGAACATTTATGAGGTCTTCAGGTCTTCAGGCGAAATACTGGAATCTATGCGATGAGAAGAAAGATTGAAAGGGAGAGAAAGAGAGAGGGAGAAAAATAGGCTGGTCTTCTAAATGTTGTTTGATGAATGTACAGGCAAAGCATCATCGAAGTGATCTTCACTAATGATACTATTCAATCAAAGAATTGGATAACTGGAAAGAGAGGGAGAGAGATCAAAGACGGTGGGGGGGGGGGGGGGAGAGAAATATGATGGTCTTCTAAATTCTTTTTGATGGATGGTAATCCGATCACACTTTAACAATCGAAATGTAATGTTACATCCGGTCAGGTTTGCCTATCTATGTTATGGCAATATCTTTTTAGATTGTATATACGGGCAAAATATCTGTATACGTTTGTAGGCGGGAATGAAGTGGATAGCTGGAAAGGAAAGTGATGAAATGTAATGGGAAAGAATAAAGGAGCACTAATCGAAGGAAATGTATCATAAAAGAAAAGTAATGGAAACTTGATTATAAATAATGGCACATTATGCAAAGATTTTGCAGTCGTTTTTCTGTATGTTTTTCTTTCAATTTCATAGTTAAGTAATTCATAATCGCCAACAAAAAATAGCTTCCTGAAGATGGCCATTCAGGTTTGTTTTCCCTTCGCTATATGCTATCTCTTCAAATGTAGCATGAACACACTTCAATTTATAGTCCATGGGCCAAGACCCGAAAAATGGGTTGTTGGTACCACCTGAGGTGGCAAAACCTTTTTGGTGTCAGTTTGTTTGTCGGGCAGAGATATGCTTATCAAGCTATGATGGCATTTCCAAATGGGTAGCTTAGTCATAAAAAAATAATTTTTTAAAACCAATTTGGTCTCGTTTTTATATCCCTATACTTCTGAATCGAAACTAATCGCTATACAAAGAAGAGCACTGTCTTCCGTATGTCCACAGGTGTTCTGTTGTAAACGCGATGCGCTTAGTCTTTATTCAAGGCAGCGAAGGGAATATCCAAACGGTTATGATGTCCACAGGTGTCACGCGGTGCGCTTAGTCTTTATCTGGACCAATGTACCGTTATCATATCTAAAGTTCCTCATAAAAGGGATCATCTATACTATCTTTATACTACCCTCTAAACAAATAAATCAATTTTAAACAAAAATCACTCTGTTTATTTACAATATTATTCATTATAATGTATTGTATAGTGTACCGGTACATTGTTTTTGCATTATTCTTTTTTGTTGGATGAAAATAAAGCGACATCGGCGTGGTGTTAGCGTTTTCACACTAGCGTTTTTGCCGGAAAATGATGAATAATTGCAAAATACGGTAAAATTCAAGCGGATTTTTTTTTTTGGTTGTTGTTGTTGTTTTCAGATAAAAGGATATACACTGTATCATAAGCTTTGGATATTCCCTTCGCCGTCTAGAATAAAGACTAAGCGCACCGCGTTTACAACAGAATACCTGTGAACATACCATAGAGCTGCATTTTGCAGCTCTACGGAACATACAGAAAACAGCGCTCCTCTTTGTATAGCGGTTAGTTTCGATTCAGAAGTATAGGGATATAACAACGAGACCAAATTGGTTAAAAATTCATTTATTATGACTAAGCTGAGTAATACTCATTTGGAAATGCTATCATAGCTTGACAAGCATATCTATGCTCGACAAACAAAATGACACCAAAAAGGTTTTGCCACTTCAGGTGGTACCAATATCTGGCCTGGCCCATGGACTATTAGAATGCCAATCGAGAACTTACTTTCGTCTCTATATGAGAGAGTGTTTTTTTTTTTTTTGGTTGTTTTTTTTTTTCAAACAGAGTCGCAGGTGAGCATTTCCGAGTTCGTCAGAGGAGTTCACTCAATTTAGCAACAAAAGGATTGCCACCTGGAAGATGAAGAAGTCGGCATGACCATGGAAGAATGGTGAACACGTGCCACACAGGCTTAAAGGCTTAACATCGATACAACACTTCAGAAAATAACGAAAAGACAACATGTTTGTTGAAATTAAAACATTTCTCCCGACATTCTGCGATCTCTCATAGCAAACGGCTACTTCCCATGAAATTATCTTCTCTTCTGTCAAGAGTGTAAATCAATATTTATTTCATTGTGTGTATCAATCATCCCCCGATAAAAGACAGAAAATAAAGTACTTTTCTCATTCACTATGCATAATATATAAAGCAAACAAGCATTTGCTGCAATCGTTTATGAATATGAAAATGCGGCAACGCGATTTCATGAACTCTATATAATTCGAATGAAAACATGTACCTAAATTCAGAGATAGAGAGAAGACACATACACAATAAGTGCTTAAACCACTTTAGTAATAGCAATAAAACATTATTTACATCAGTTAAAAAAAAGTTAATTTCGTACTTTTACTGCTCGAAATACCTTACTCCCAAGAAGTCGAGTGTTACACAAGGGCTCCATAATCACATCTCGGTCTTTCGCAGAATTGAATAAGCGCTTTGCAAATTTTGACCGCTTTCTACAAATTTGAATAAAAAATAGATACTTTCTTCTTCTTTTTTGGCATAAGTTGTCATATCCGATTGTCTGAAAATGGATTGAACTACAACCACTCGCGTATGGCTAATATCCTTGCAACTCAATGATTGCAAAATCATTTAGACTTATGAACTTACGAAACAAATGAACTAAAAGACCCAGATTTCTAAACATTTTGAATAATCTATCGAGCGACTGCGGCTGAAAAGAAGCATATTATTATAAAGAATTCATACAAAAATATAGAAACAGACTACACAGACGAAATCACTATTGTCACTTTCAACGTAATATGGGATATAACTTTATCTAATATACTTTTTTAACTGTTGCAGATATCAAATACCGGTCGTTATTTTCATAGACAATTTCTCCAAATGCTATAAGCGTATGAGAGAAAATTTGTGCGATGTGTCTTGTTTATTCGCTTTATTGCAGCGTATTTCGTTGTATTTTAATTTCTATAATAGATAAATGTTTGGAACATGCACATGAGAACTTGCACATTCGATTCCCAACAACCATAAAGTTATGGTTACGTAATACATCCGAAGCACATCGCTAACATCCATTCTATATGGACCGGTACAGAAAAAAAAAGAGACTGCCAGTATATCGACCTATGACCTTCTCTATTATGCTCTTAGTCCCCTGCCCTTTTAGATTGCGTCAAAGAGAGGGTCTATCTAGGAATGTTTTTGTATCTGCATCCAGTCTATTCATATAGATGCAATGTAACCTGATACTCAAATTGCCAGCAGGTCTATTCAAAATATTTTCGCCCAAAACAAGTGCACATGTGACGCTGTGTTACGCCATGATGAATATACGACTTCGATGAAGTAGCACAATCGACTGCGTTGTTTGTATGCCATACATCCTGCCGTAGTACTAGGTTTGTTCCGGGCCAAGTTGTCTTTTTTTAAACGATTTTATAACATAATCAGAATATTATTCATGACGGTAAAACCCTTCAAACAACTATAAGTAACATTACTGTCATGATAACACACATAAACAAAAACATCAACACAACATGCAGGGATTTAAAAAAGATTTTACTTTTACATTGTTTTTGCATAATCTTTCATTGTTGAATGGAAATAGAGCAACATTTGCATGGTATAATATTAGCGTTTTCAGCGGAAAATGATAAATAATTGAAAAATACGCTAAAATTCACGAGAAATTGCTTTGTTGTTGTTGTTGTTTTTAGATAAAGGGATATACACTGTATTATAAGCTTTGGATATTCCCTTCGCCGTCTTGAATATTAGACTTAGCGCCGTGGACATCATAACCCTTGGATATTCCCTTCGCTGCCTTGAATAAAGACTAAGCGCACCGCGTTTACAACAGAACACCTGTGAACATACAGAAGACAGTGCTCTTCTTCGTATAGCGGTTGGTCTCGATTCAGAAGTACAGGGATATAACAACGAGACCAAATTGGTTTAAAATTCATTTGCTATGACTAAGCTACTCATTTTGAAATCCTATCATAGCTTGATAGGCATATCTATGCCCGACAAACAAAATGACACCAAAAAGGTATTGCCACCTCAGATGGTACCAATATCTGGCCTGGCCCGTGGACTACTATAGTGAATAGAACCTGAGAACCCATTGTAGGCGGGGATTCAAAAGACAGCATCAGTAGAGAAAGTTAATGAAGTTAATTAACGATAGTCGTCTTTTCAGATCGTGTTCTTTGCGTGTACTAAAAACCCTCTAATAATGCACATGGTCGTAATGTTGCAGAGCATCAACGACTGCTTTCGTGCCTGCTCTGCTGCAGCTGTATACAGCCGTAACATTCTGAATTCCCGCCATATTAGGCACATTTCCCTTACAGGCGTTGCGTCCACATTATTTATCGCTTTTATCGCGCTTGCCAAAGCTGCACATAATTTATACTATACGTATCAGAAGCAAATGTTGATGTATAGGCCTGACAGCTTCATGTTGTTTTTTATAATTATGATTGTATCATATTAATCTAAAATTATAGTACTTCTTATTCTCGGTCACTTTTGTGATACCATAGCATATAAAGAACCATTAACTTGTAGCTTAAACCTATTTTTATTTATTTATTTATTTTTTTTTTACAGAACACCACATTTACAGTTGCAATCTTTCTGCATTTGAGAAGTTGAGTATAGACCGATAAATATTTACAATTATATTCGGAATTAATACTTGAAAGGCCGTCCTCGTTTCGTTTTGTATTCACAAATCTTATACTGAAATAAGTGATTGCTTGATTACTTTCGGGTAAAGGAACCACCGGAAAAGGAACGCATTTATCTGTTTATTTTTTTTTTCTTAACGAACCTAAGCTAATAGCGAACCATATAAATTTTGTGATCTATGAACCTTCAGAATAATCAATAACCCCCCCCCCCCCCCCACAAAAGGAAGCATTTCATTGTCATACGTTGTCAATAGTGATAAAAGGCCAGTTTTTATTTCGTAGTGCGTCTCAGTGCTCCTGTGTTCATTTTTAAAGATGTGGCTTCTCTTTATGATTGCGATTGATGTTCAACTATTTCTTTCCCGCAAGCTTGAAAAAGAAGAAGCTAAAATTCAGGCAAGGAGACGAGTTTTCTTCCATAAGATACAATCATTAAGACATACATTTATTCCCAAAAGTTGTGTGATTGCTTATGCGCTAAAGAATTTTGTCCATTACATGTATCAGGCACTAAACAAAACGGTTGAAATCTGCTGAAAATTGAACTTCGTTTTCTTTCTTCTTTTTTTTTGTGTGTAATTTCATTTCCATTTCAAGCGGGGATAGACGACTAGAAATTAGTTTGTCTATACTGGTGGGAGACATTAGTGTTCCAGTACATACTCCGCATTTAAACAGTTGTCATATTTTCGTAGTCATAATGAGATAATGGACACGTGATATATTATAAAAATGAGAATACAAAACAACGAACACGTCATATGTACAAACATTATTAGCTTCAATGAATTATACTTACCTGAAATATTCTGCATAAAAAAAAACACGCGTGCCAATTAAACAATATCAAATTAAACAATATCATAGAATTAATAGAACACACAGCGATATCATGCACAGCAGATCAAATCAAGTTCAGTTGGTGAGAAAGTTAATTGAAGTTATAAAGTTGACTTATTTACGTTTTCCTTTCTATTTATGAAAACAGAATTACATTGTATATCTATTGAAGCGGATTGTCTCTGTTGCAAACTATTGCCAAAGATAGCATTGTTAATCTTCTGAGCAAATCCGAATCCTTAAAGTACTGTAATTTTTGCTTGATAATGTAATAAACCATATAACTTTATAAAGGACTCCCAAATTTAAAGTTTCAAACCGAATACTAAAACATTACATTGTACACGGTCTATTTCAAAAAAATCATTTGAATGCGTTGTGTTAGCATTTAATAGCATCAATCTGCCTTTTATTTTCCGTACGTAAAGCGCACAAAAACGTAACCGACATTACCAAATACAGTGGAATGCCTTGTACGGCGTGATATTATCATCAGAAGTATATCCCATTCCTTTTCCTTTTCTTTGCTTGAAGCAGTAGTCAAACCATGTGTCATTTTCGAAGCGACATCACTTGGGAATTAGAATGTATGAAGATGATCGTTACTCGTGTATTTCGCGCTATTATTATAGCATTTGCATTTTCCAACTGTTATTGACAGTATTTTGTTACTGTTTGCTTACGATTACGAATGTCGGTTATGAATTCAAAAGACTAGTTCATCAATCGAACTTTAAAGGTAATAGTTGTGTTGAAAGTAGTTCGGTACAAGTTCAAAACGCAATCGAAGTCATCGTCACAGGGTGAACTAATAGCTCTAAAAACTTGTTTAGGCCGTAAAGATTGCCGTATGCAATCTTTGTAGAAAGTTTTGACTGAGGCCATCTTTTGAGTATTTTGAGAAATTATATGAAGATTTTTTTTTTTAATCATGTAAAGAATTAGTTTGATTTTGACTATGAGAATAAAAAGGCGCGGTTACCTCAATCATGTCGTAGTTCGATTAGGCATGATGGGTAAAGTGAATTCATGACTTGTTGAGAGAGAGAGAGAGAGAGAGAGAGAGAAGAGAGAGAGAGAGAGAGAGAGAGAGGCCAAGCAAGAGGCAATAGGCTACTTGTACATAATGCCCACCGATAGACACAAGCACAGTATATCACAGCTAGTAGACGCTTATAATTGACCATGTCAGTTACGCGGGGCTCGCTCATAACACACAAAGGGCATCCATGGAACACGTCAATTTCTATATGTGGGACAGTACAATATTTTCGCGATTTCGTGCCGAGTAAAGGAATGATATCCTTATGATTTCAACTGGCGCGCGATGCTGACCCATCTAATCATCACGTTACACCTTAGGTATCATCTTATAGCTGGATAATAATTTTCCTTTTACATGGTATGCGTTCGTTAGTGCCCTACAATGAAAAAGAAGACTCTTAGGGGAATTTTAGACGAGTATGTGAACCCATTATTTCCGGGACATCGGTAATGAATTAGCCATGCACGAAGTCGATGACCTTTCATGTCGCTCTTGGAAAATTTAAACAATATTGCATTCAGGTTTTAACCTTAACCTGTCCAAAAAAAAAAAAAAAAAAAAAAAAATCACGTGAAAACGTAATTCAGTGATCATGATCTGCGGGGTCAACTCGATGTCACCCGTGCGAGAACTTGGATATTCTAGACGGGGTTTTTCGGCTTGCCGACTGAATGGCAATGCGCAAGCAAGGGTTTGAAGCTCCTTGGCGTAAGTAACAAGCCTTTTATTGTCGGGAATCGTCTCATTTCACGCTTGCGCTGAAACTGTCGGCCGGGGAATGGCGCATGGACTCGCACGCGGTATACACGTGATACACACGTACCGTGTAAGCACTGCGGGAACCAGGGAGGTGAGATGGGATCATGCGGGAACCAAGCACTGGCGGCACGGGGCCGTGCAAAATCGCACCCCAAAGCCGCACGGGTCCGTGCGCCCGACCCGCACGGGCCCGTGCGACAGCGTGCGAGGGAGTATGGATCCGCACGCAGGCGTGCGGATCTGCACGGGGGCGTGCAGATCCGCACGGAGGTGCACGACTACGCACGGGCGCGTACAGGGGCGCACGGAGCCATACGCTCCCGTGCGAGATCGCACGAACCTGCACGCAGCCGCACGAAGCAGCCCCGTGCGCAGTGCGTGCGGGAGTAACATAACATAATGGTCTGACTGTATATATATCATATTATGTTTGCTGAATACTCATCATACACTGGAAAGCTATGTGAAATGTGATGGGATAACTGTATTACAATAATAAATGCAAGTTCCCCTCAGAAACTGTGCGTGACACAAGGAGAGAACACACAGTGGTGTGAAGCGTTCACCCATGCAGAGACGCTATAAATGCTTGTTCCGCCACGTATTTTTGAAAGCAATTCGCATTTCGTTATAACGGAGCACATTTCTTTTGTTTTTCTTTGTCTGTGGCGCTCGGAAAAGACTTCGTTATAACGGAAATTTCGCTATAACCGTGTTCGTTGTAAGCAGATTTTGTACCATAGACTTTAATGGTGCTAATTTTGGGACCAGAAGATTTACTTCGTTATAACGAAATTTCGTTATAACCGTGTTTGTTGTAACGGGAGTGCACTGTACTGAATAATCTGTTTTAATAATGTTTATGTTGGGCAATTTGTGAGTCAGTTGCAATAAAAACAGCTTAACCCAAGAATCATTAATTTGAATAAAACAAACATTCCAATGATATATGATTGATGAATGATTTGCCTGTCAGTGTTTCCACACAATGCAAGGAGAGACTCTGCGCAGCTTTGCACGGCAGAAAACACATGAGCACGCAAGGGAGTTTTGAGAAGGCGTGATTGGGCATAAAGCTTGCATCAAGGCTTGACCGTACGAAGTTTTTTTTGTGTGTTTTTTTTTAAATGAGGTAATACAGATTGTCTGATGGAGCCCTTATAGCACTGTATTTGAGTTAGCTAGCTTTAAGAGTGTGTGTTACCCATGACAACTGGGTTAATCGCCATTTTCCATGCACCTCAAGCCAAAAGTGCGCCTGCCCGCCTCAGTCAACACTCCAATTCTCTTCCTCTTGAGGCTATACGGAGTCAACTCTCCCCCTCTCTATCTCTCTTCTCGCTATCTTATTCACTTCCTCCCCATGTGGCTGACAAGCTTGCCCCCATGCCGAACATTCTTGGAAGAGAATCAATGCGAGCCCGGGTGCTGGATAAACTTCCGATTCGGGGCATCGTCTCGCTGTCCCACCAACAATCTCCGATTGCAGACGATGGGCAAGAGGTGCGGCGGGGTATTGATCAAACCTCACCTGCCTTTGGAGTCTGGAAGAGGAATGCTTTTCTTTTTCTCTCTCCATTCCTCCCATAGTGTTGGTTCAATTGTAAACAGGAGTTTGCCAAACAAACCCGTGAAACAACCCACCCATACTGAGTGAGGCTGTTTCCAAAGGTGATTTACTGCTGCCCATAGTGATTTGTTTTACCTCAAAGGTAAACTGTAATCTTAGAATGGGAAGAGGAGGTGGCACACTGTACTCCCCTTACTCAATATTTATCTGGATGCCCTGGCTCCTTATTGCTTCAAGAGAAGATCTAATGAAACGGTGAGACACCACAAAAAAAAAAAAAGAGGGTACAATGGTGACAGCCAGCCAACTTTCGGAATGTGTGATGGTGATTATTTCAGCTGAACTTTAGCACAAATCTGTTCAATGTCAAGGGTTTGTGGAATGCTAAAAAGAGAAAAAAAAAGAGGAAAACCCTCCTGTGAGTATTTGCCATGATACTTACGAATATCATTACTGATTGTTACTCCAAGTGTTGGTGACAATTGTCCATGTCCTGCCTCTTCTTCTCCCTCTCCTCCCCCCCCCCCTGCACCTTCCTCCTTTTCCACAACATACTGTATATGCCACATATTTTGAGAGCATAATGTTTCGGGGGTATCGGGACTTTAAGTCAATTTTAATAGTGGTGGAATTCTCAAGTGAGAACCACTGCAACAAAATGGGAAATTGGCAAATTTACCCTTTTCAGCAATTAACATAAGTTGGTAATTCCCATCCTAGAGACATGACAACACACAGCACATTTGTGTTACCAAAGGCAGTAGCGAGCTTTAGATGGATCTACAACGCGAATGCTAAGACGACACTGCCTCCCGGAGAAGACTCGAAACAGGTGTCTCGTGCATGTATAGAACATAATTTTTTGTGTATCGAATTAGCATCGTTCGCATTGCAGATCTAAAGCTTGCTAATATAGTCGCAAATCATCAATGTTGCAAAGACAATGTATCAGCGGGCTTGCAGAATTCACAAAATGACAACACCACAAAGTAGATCTTGTGTACAGTAAACGAGAATCAGACAATAGCGAGCAAAAGAGCAGGACACTGTATGACTGTATACATCATATGTCTCACAGGATTTGAATTTTCGCAAATTTTGCAAGACGGGTGCTGTCTGCGAATTTATCAACACAAAAGAATATCAACTCTGATCCTGGCATGAATGTGATGAGCACATACAATATGCTTTACAGTTTTCATTTCTCCGTCCATTGCTGCACTCCATGCTTGTGAACTTTTAACCTGCTGAAGACGAGTCCCGAGTATACTCAGACAAGTGTCTATGGGAAATGCCAATTGTAGCAAAATCAGTCCGTCCTCAGTGGGTTAAGCTAGGATGGAAACTTCATCACCACGAAGAGTAAACAGTGCTACACAAAGTTTAACCCATTGAGGACGAGTATACTCGGGCAAGCGCCTATTGGAAATGCGTGTTGTAGCAAAAAATCAAACCGTCCTCAATGGGTTAAGGTGCACTGCAGAGAGTCATAGCAAAATCCATCATTTCAGATCATCTGCTCTTACCAACAATACGGACATGCTAACGTATTCAATGGTGAACTAATGAAAGTTTGAAAATCTTCATACAGCATACATATGTATTAATAAGATGTTCACTGTTCAGTATTGCCTAGTGGAGAAGACATTTTAGTCTGCCTTTGAGCAGCTGTGACTTGAAAATGACGTGTTGGATTCAATTAAAGGAGACCTCACTTGTTTATATCTGGCCAAATTTCTCAATGACTGCTGCAATTTGGACCCTGTATCTGTGAAAAATGAAATTCCTTGCCTACCCTTTACTGAAGTTACATTGTACCAACATTTAGAAATTAAAAAAAAAAAGATTTATAAGACAGGAGGAAACAGTATTTCCGACCCCCCAAAAGTGTTTTGTTAAAAATAAAGAGATACACATACACACACACACATACTTTTTTTTCTTGGGGGGGGGGGGGGGGGTTGGTTTCAATAATCTTTATTTGATTTCTTTAAATTTCACATGACAAAACATTCATCTTGAATAAACGCAATATACAATCAGCAATATTTGATTAAAAAAAAAAAGAAATTAATCTGTGCATGACGCGATGTTTAATAAAACACACACACACACACACACACACACACACACACACACATTATACGTACACATCATTCAAATATCTTTCAATACCAAAACACAATCTACAAAGCAGACATTTTCAGATACAAAGGGTATATTAGTAAATGAATATAGATGACAAACTTTATGACACATCAATCATTGTCATCTCGTATTGAAGGTAATGGCTCTCACATACCTGAAAACAATCTTGCTTTAATAATAAAGACATTGTTCTTTCAATCCAACTTGATACGGCAATGGAGGGGGGGGGGGGGATGGAGACAAGATATGCAACCTTTTTAAAAACAAAGACTATCTGATTCTTCAGTCTGATTGAATCTGCAGTTTTACAGTTTTAGCACATTTTACAGTTGCATAGTCCCTTGCATCAGTTTTAAAGAGAACTTTGAGAGGCCACAAGGCTTTGATCCAGCCCATGATGTTTAGTTACTTATGAGCCAGTATGGGGTTCCAATAGACCATTTCTGCACGGACCTACTATGCAAATGGACTAGACTGATAACGAAGGTCTTTCTTTGATCCCGTCATTGCCATTGCCACCTGATTACATGTATGTACATCTTAATGAGTGCATTCAGATGTTTGGACAGTGATGATTACGTAGTCGTGCATCATCACTGACAAAAGAACCTTTTCCCTCATTTTGGTCTTATTTGGCTGAAGTGCCTTTTCAGACTCGACTGCCTTTGGAAAAAATCACCAATGATTGGGAGCAGTGAACTTGAAAACGTGGCAAATTTTGTGTCACAAAATTGGTAAATACTGAAGTGGACACTCGTGGACACGCATGTAACGTTGCTTGGTGGTTAGACATACATGTCGTCTACAGTTACTGCTCATGTTAACTATGAAACAATGTGTGAAAAATGGGTAAAATTAGATTACAAATCACAAACAACCTGCTAAAACATTTGTTTTTCCTTGTAAAGTATGTGCATTTGGCAAATGAAATTGCTCGAGTGATGATTTCCCAATATACACCACATCTGCACAAAGTTTGTAGCTGAACCAGCGTCTGAACATGACTATTGAAAAAGATGGTCAATACATTCAGTGCAAAATAATGAAACGGATACTTTCTGGTCATCATACAATTCTGGTCATCTGGTCTATGCAAGTTCATCCTTGTGCTTGAGCATGAGTTTGAAATGAACTTAATAACTTATGTCAGGCAAGCTTATACGTTGTGTGCATCCATGTGCACATGAACTAAACTCCAAACTGACTTATCGAAATGGGCTGCTGCCTTTTTACAGCAATCAAGAACAGATTTGTCGGGAAACTGGTTTGGTAACAACCAATACCTCACTGACGCTTTCCAAGTTAGGATGTGTGATAGTGCGGCATTGGGCAATTCAGGTCTGAAATTAGTAGCAGGCCTCCTTACAAGGCTATTAAAATAGTTTCTCATCTGATGCATTGCTGTGTGCAATGTAAAAAGCATCGGGAGCATGACTTTGGGAAGATAACACATCTGATTTAGCGATGCACCCTTGATGTTGGCGAGTTCAAGCCAGACCATGTCTGATCTACCCTCGAGGGAGATTGCATGGAGAGGGTTTGTCTGTAAGTATGCAAACTCTTAGCATCCAGTGGATCTTCCAAGAATCCAAACCTCCTCATAGAATAAGAGACATCAGCAAAACTAGTCTTCATCCTCATCCTTGGATTTGCAAACTTGCGCATATACTGAATTACATCGTCCTAGATACGTAAAGGAAGTGTGGCCAGAACATACCTGTAGCTGCACACAGATACAAAGTGCTTTTAGACGGATGCAAAGAACTCTGTCTTTTCGTCTATTAGTGAGCTTCCCCCGAGGCAAGAAATGCTCAGGCGGCATTTTCCAGAATAGATTCGTTGTTGCTTTTCTAGGTTGTCTCCGATTATAGTCCACCAAACTGATCATAGCCTCTACATCAGATGGGATAGTACAATGTAAGCTTGAGAAAACAAACTACAATGCATATCAGATCATGTGAACAAGGCTTTGTAATTTTTCAATACAGCGGATGGACTTTTGGAAACCTTCCTCTTGAAGTTACAAATTCAGGTGATTGAACAATGGGATGACATTTTGGATGAAAATGCAGCACAGTTTATTCCTGCCTTGAAACTTGTTGACGATTTCACCAGTCTCGTTTGTGTGTTTTTTCATGAGGACACTGCATCTTTCACTCACGGCTGAAACCCAAGAGCCAATGTGAATGCGGTATTAGATACTGTAAACATAGTTTAGCAGCATTACAATTTTCAGGAATTGGAGCCGACAGCCTTTTTCGCGACATGAAATTTTCGCAAAGTGCCTCTTGCATTCAATGCATTTAGTGTAGACAAGAGCCTTCGCGTGCATTTTGATTTCGCGAAATATGGGAAATTAAAATGCACGCGAGCATTCCTTATTTTACAGTATCTTGTTTGTGCTTTGTTGTAATGACCCTACAACATTAGTATTTCTCATTGATGGCTTAATACTAATCACCTTGCTCAAAGAGTCCAGCAATTCAGAATGAGAACCCAAATGATTCTGAAATACACATTTACATTTTACGCTATTAATGTCATTTAACATCTCCCATGTACATTAAAGTTAAATCATACGCTATGTATTTATTTTCAGTAGTGGTGGTAGTTAGATTATACTGGTGAGCTTTGAGAGTATATAGTCTTCCTATCATTAAGTCTCACAAAGTTGCACTGAATTCAACCACTTCTTGATGTGTAAAGTTTCAAAATTTTGTTGAAAGAGTTGAGCAAGTCTTTTTTTTTTTGGGGGGGGGGAGAATTTCCAAGAAATTGTTCATGCCTGTATGTGCAATGTGCAGTTGCTCCTCGGAGGAGATAAAGGCATGCAATAGTGGGCAAACAGACTGTGTGGGCTGGAGACAGTATTGTAGACAGACCTGGACATCGCTCCATTGTGCCAACTGGTCGTGGCACTGTCGGCAGCATTTCACACCAGCAGGTGGTGTGAACGGAGTCCGGCCGGTGGGACCGCCTTTGCACCTGCAAATGGACTTGCTGTTGACTCTGGCCTTTTCTTCATTCGCACCTTGACAGGTGCGTGTAAGCGCCTGTCTTGTGTGTGCGAACCCCTCGGTGTTTGTGCAGCGGCGACAAGTGGGCAGCCAATTTGCCGAACATTGCGCGGTGGAAAAGGGAGAGTCAACAATCGAATTTCGAACTCCCGCAGGTGACGAGAAAGTGATACAGGACTTACGGTGTCATCATCATCACTCTTCCCACTCGCTGAATGCTTTGCCATAGGTATTTTTAGAGTCTTCTAGCATTTGTGACCTTGCATCATAAAATGTCAAACCCCCCGGAAAAAAAAAAAAAAAAAAAAGATAGAAAAATCACTTGGGTCAGTTTCCAGGTAGAGATGAAAGTATATGTCTTGGGATTACCATAAAGATTTTCAGTCTTTGAAATTTTCTGAGGGAGTAATCATTTTAGGTAAATCTTCACTTTGGAAACATATATGACAGGGCTTGTTTTTGAGGGGGGGGGGGGGAGGGGATTGGATGGGTTACCCTAGTTCTTCAGTCTGACATGTTTTGTGTGTTTTTTCAATATGTTCTCATTTGGGCAAATTACAGTGTACATTGTCTGTGAAAATATAATGGAAATATTTTAAAACACCACCAGTAGAAGCACTGATACTGTAATAATAGAATGTTCAAATGCACATTCTGACACATTCATTTTAGGCTTTATTGCAAAAATTTATGGCAGGATGTTTTGTAATACAACTGACCTACACATATGAGTCAAAAGTGATATCTTGAACAAGTTTTAAATCACCGCTTCCAAAGGTAAACAGGACCTTTAATGCCAAGTTAAATTTTGTTGGGGGTTTTTGCCACCATACTACTACAATAGAATGAATTGATGATGCTTCCATATGATTTTAGATTCATGGAAGCAAGATTTAATGTCTGGATCGTTCAGTTTTCTGTCAAGGAAGAAGAGCCCATGAACTTTTGCAAAGCCAATAGCATTGCATGATCTTTAAATGTCAGGAGATTTATATACCAGAGAGTACTGATATTCATTTTCAGTATGTCAGTCATTTGCGTTAATTGGCAACTGGTAGTCCTATGATGAATGTCACGTACCTGGTATTCAATTTGGGAGAACATGGTTCAATTTTATGTCAAGACATTCAGGGCTATTGTGTATACATGTACGTAGAAGAACACTGCATGTACACATTGCACACTACATCCCATTCTTTGCTGTTCTTTAAAGTCTGTGTGTCCCTTTTGCAATGCTGAGAATTTGATTCCTTTCATAAGCTGGTATATATGTGTATATATATATATTCTAGAAGTAGGTAATTGGACCTTACCTCAGAATAATAAAAACTGATGGAGGGGGAATTTATTAGGATCCTGAAAAATTCCAACCATTATCATTAATCTCGGTACAAAAGAGAAGTGCATTCTCTTGTGACATGGGGTTAGTTTTCCATTCATTTCTGATAGACTCTGCGGTGTGTTATAATGTGCGATTTCAAACATGATGTTGGAAAACACTATTCTTAAACCAAGCACATTTTGTGACGTTTGCAAAAGGGATATATACAACCTTTAATGTGGAAAAATTGACTCTTGACTGAAGTTGGCTGCCATAAATAACATTCCATCATTTTTACTATAAAACAAAAGTGCAGGAGAGGAAGTGAGGTCAACTTGTGGTGATGACCCCTGTCTAAAGTGCCGTTGTCTAACAGCATACACTTGCATACATGATGTTAGTTTTCTCAGACGGTGATTGAAATTTGAGGATCTGTTGATATGTTGGAGCGTGTACATTTCAGATGTGTGTTGTTTGCACTATCTTGGGAGTGAACTTAAAGACACACAGGAAGACACATCATGTCTTTCTTCCTCTACTGTATCCGTCTCTCTCCCTGCATGTCTCTCAATCTCTTTCCCTCTCTGTAAATAGCTTCAGTTGGATATTTTTGTCCTCTGTACATTTTACAGCTGTATATATAGTAATAATGGAATTGGAAAAATCAGAAACATTAAGATTTACATTAGTAAATGTGTTTGTTTATAAATGTCATTGTGTGTATGTAATGTTAGGATTGATGAATATGTTGAAAAGTAATTCATCTTATACGTTAGCAACAGGATCACACAGTAGACAGCTTGAATCAAACAATATGATGCATTAATGAGCAGTTGAAGGCCTTAATATTTAGTTTAATTTTTTGTTGAATATTTAAAGCTTTGTATAACTACCCTGTAGTCAGAGAGGGATCTCATGTCTTGAAATGTAAAGTGTCATGACAATGATAGTACAGGTACTGCAAAGCTGGCATTGTCATCATGTGTAATTCAGTGTTGTTCATTACAATGAGCATCTAGATATATTTCCGTGTGAGACACTCGCACAGCAATTTTACAGTGCTCAGAGACTTAAATTAACTCACTGTACAACTCACCCACACTATTCAAGAAACCAGGCTTTAATATTTTTTAAAGTGTGAACTCGACATATCTCAAATCAAGGCTATTAACTGTATACTCTCATATCAGTTCAGACGGTAATAATATTCAAGTCGCACTGGGAAATGTTTCCTGTATTTGCCAATCTGTCAACTGAAAGTGAATCAGTTCCATGAGGCTTCTAAAGATAGAGAAGGTTTGTAATTGATCTCAGAAACATGATGATTTTGACAGACGTACCATTGCCGGGTTAATATTTGCACTGATTTCAATTTTCAGTGTTTAATTGAAGGAGCAGTTTATTTGTACTGAATTGTATGTGCAGCATATTAAAGTGCTTTTCATGTTCTAGGTTGAATTACAGAAGGGCATTGCAGCCATGTTATTTATTGATCGTTAGTGCCCTTCTGGTGATCATGTGATGATAATGTTATCAGGTCATATGGAATCTTGTTTGTTTAACTGTCATAGCCCTGAAGCCACCACATATACACAGGAATTAAGTGTGTTGATTGGCATGAGAATAATGCATTAAACGAAAATACTTCAGTCAAGAGTTGCTCTTTATTTATTGAAAGGAGTCCTATCATACCGTCAGTTCTGTTTTTAGCATGTTTATTTAATAATGCATAATATTTAAGGCATTCGTATCCTGCCTGGAGGCACCACTACATCCTTATAGCGTGACAGTTTAATCTGCAGCCATCAAGCATTTTCATTGCGCACAGAATTGATTTCTTCTCTTCTTTTTTTTTTTTGTCTGAATATATGACTTTGTGTTTCTGTATGCACACAGAAGATTCAGCAGTGCTTGTATATAACTTTCCTATGCTGAAATAGAGACAGTTTCTTAATTCCCTAATTTTGGCATTAATGTGACACAAGAGGCATGCCTAATCAGAATGATTTTTCACATCAAAACTCCGTTCACACAATCAGCAGGCTCTGATTATTTGCCAGTAAGGACACAAGATGGGAAAATTTTTGTCTCAATATTTTGATCGAAACTTATTGAAATGTTGTATAAGAGTGGATATATATCTCTATTGACTGTCAGTTGTTTCAAAAATGCACACAGTGTTTGCCCCTACACTTCCATAATTTCAATGATATTTTGTGGAGATCCTGTCCGTGACATACAAAATGTGACTACAGGTCCGATCTCAAAAACCACGGTCGGCCACTGAACCAGATCCATCCACTTGCCCCAAAGTCTGTGTCAAGCTGACAAATCAGGGCCGCATGCATTTTTTGCAGGGACTCATGGTGATAATTTATTGAGATTGTCACCCGAGCACCCTTCTGGCGCTGTCCTCGCCATTGCACTGTAGATAGGGTGCAACCCACAGAGAGAGAGAGCAGAAAGAAAGAGAAGATTAATTCTTTTCCCCAGTGCCTTGGAGCGAGGCTGTGTTGTTATTGAGCCAGAGGCCGGAAAAAAGAGGACTGAGAGTTTTTGTAGGAGAGGTGAGTGAAAAACTGGGTGAATGTGACTGTGTTGCATCTCTTCTGTAGCAGCTCATTCACCACCATCCTCCCCTTAATTGACTTTTCTTTTCTTTTCTTTTCTTTTCTTTTCTTTTCTTTTTCTTTTTTTTTTGGGGGGGGGGGAGGGGGAGGGTGAGAATGGCTAGGGGATGATGTGTCCCTAGTGGAATTGTTTGCCTCATTTTAGCCAATTCTCATGCTAATTTTTGTCATAGGATAGGCCTATAGGAGTGAGATTGACGTTCCTTTTTGCATCGTGCAGAGAAATTGCTGATTTCCATGTGATTAAGGATCCAGAGAAAACCATAAATGCTACTGAATACTTTTATGTCTTCCCACTTCTGTTTTAATTAATGACTCCAATTTCTGCTGTGAAGCAATTCTTTGTATAATTCATTGAAAAAAAGTTCAACAACAAAACAATGTGAAATGTTGTAGAAAGAGTATGCATATGTAGGGCCTACTGTAAAACTAGAAACATTTGTGGCATGACACTTTTGCAGATTGGAGCCGACGGCCTTTTTCGCAGCATGAAACTGGCGTTCAATTTATTGCGTTGACAAAACTTTGTGTGCATTTTACTTCCCTGAATTTCGGCTCCTTGCAAAATTCCCGAAAGTTTCATACACGCAAATATTTCTGGTTTTACAGTATATTAGCAATAGCCCAGTCTGAACTCGCACACACACACAAAATGAAGTGTTCACACTGGGAAAAGATCAAGAAGTTTGCGGGGGTGGGGGAAATATCCCTAGTGTGAGTGGGAAGTTTCGCGAGAAGTTTTGTGGAAAATTTGCGGTCACACTGGCAAAATTTTGAGATCTTAAAGATCGTGATCTTAAACTTCGTGATCTTTTGCCAGTGTGACCGCAGCTTTTGTTTGTATCGACAATAAATCATGCACTTTATACAGTGCTTCTCTGAGAGCAATGCGGCATAAATGTGTCCTCATGTAGAGCTTTTTATAGTCTTCAGGGAGACATCAATGTAACGAGAAGAGAAACGAATGCATTCAAGTGATGAATCTATCCTTTTGAGGCATGTTCTGTGCATTTAGGAATTACATTCCGTAGCTATTGGACATATCAGTCAGTAGAAATCATGTCGGTAGAGTGCACAGTGAACCCTGTAGCCAGTCTTCAGAGCTTTGTGCCAGATGTGGGTGTACCCTTGTATAATTTGCTTCTTTCATGCTGGACAGAATAAAAAGGAAATTAAAGAGAACACATAACAAGTTATGTTGTTTGTGTACCAGTGTATAAAGGTATGTTATTCGTATCATCATGTCCATATATGTATTCACCTGTAGCACAGCTACAAGTGCATACCATAGCACTGCAAAAGTAGAATATTACTTAACCCGTTGAGGACGAGTCCCAAGTGCTGTATACTCGGGCAAGTGTCAATGGGAAATGTGTGTTGTAGCAAGATCAGTCCGTCCTCAACATGTTAAATTGCTAGCTACTGTGAACAAAGCTGGGAAAAGGAAAGAAACTACAAATGTTCGAAAGAGTTTGATTCAGTTTGAAGTGTGTGAAAATTGAATAGATATGATACATAGATACTGAACATTTTGATATACTATTAAACTTTGACTTTGAACATAGATAAAAGATTAACAATCAGCTGACATGAATTTGCCAATATTTTATGAGAACAGTCGTAGATGCTGTTGAAGTGCTTCCAGTACAGGTGAATGGATGTATGTAAGCTGCCAATACGATTTATTCATAGCTATGAGTATTTATTCACACCATTTTTCTGTTTGCATGAGTAGAAGAGATGCCAGATATCTGAATTTCTAATGCTGGCTGGTAAATAAGTTCCTTTTTTTTTCCCCTTTCACTCTGATTTCTATTCTGCAGGGTCGAGAGTGTCCAGTTGATAGCCCAAGCGATCTGTATGGTCAGCGATGCAGCCATTGCCAGGCCACTTGGCCGCTTTCCCAACATACTTGACCACTTCTCTCGCTTCGTCAGCAAGCAGCCCCTCAACGCACTGGAGAAAAGATTGAGGTCAGTTTGATTCATCTTGCCCGTAATGGTTTCATATCTTGTGCTCCATGGAATATATGGCCTTCAATAGTTTCCATTTTCTCACTAAGTTCTCATTGAAATATGAATAATAAGAGAAACGTGGAGGAATTAATGTACTTAGTTAAGGTAGTTTACTTTACAACTACCTGTGTATGATGATCACCTTTTTGCCAGGGCCCGCAGCGAAAAAAAAAATCCGTGCAAAAATCATATCAGAAAGAATGTATGAACGATGACCCTCGGCATAACTCAGCCAAGAACGACTGGCCCTGCTTCCTCAAGATGGCTGAAACATGTGTACACAAGGACTTCCTGTGGGCTCCACTGGAAAAACAAAACAAAACAAAACAAAAGTTTGTACTGGACAGTGATAAATGCAAGTCAATGTGATTGACAAGTTTAATACAGACATCTGTCTCAAGCAAACTACATTGTATAAAGGGTACACTTGTGCATGGTGGTACATGAGGTCACAGTACTGTAAACGTGGAAATTTTCGCGGTACATTAATTTTCGCGGATTTCGCGCTACGTTCAGCTAGCGCGAATTCAAAAACGCGCGAATATATCTTCGCAATTTTCTACGCACATTTTGAACGGCCTGAATTGTGTGTGCTTCGTCGATGATACTGCTACGTAGTACAGACATGTTTACGCATATAGCAGTATCATCGCACGCACCGCACGCACCGAGCCCACGGCCGATTTGTGTGCTACATCCCCGCGACTACAGTACTAGTACAAAACTACAGTACATGTATCGAGTAAAATACATGTACAGTGTACTACGTAGTTGAGCGCTTGTACTCGCACTCGCTTTTCATACGCTGGCATCGCTGGATGAAAACAGCGACTGTGTATTAACCCGCTGCGGAGCGCGAATTTAAGAACCCGCGAATATGTTTTCGAGCCGCTCAGCGCGAAAAATTAATCGCGCGAAAATATTGGCGTTTACAGTAGTTGTTTGATGCTTTGGTGCTTGTGTACATTGACATACTGTATGTACATGAATCATAACGTACAAGGAATGTTGAGAATCTTTGTGTAAAAATGACTGCCACATCAAAACCAGAAAATCCACCTGTATGCAGAGATCACATCTTATGTTTCCCTTTGGCAGTCTTTAAAGGTAGGTCTGATGGCATGTGTTTGTGTTTTGTTTTGAATACGTATTTGTCAGGTACACTTTCAGTAAATGCACACTATGTCATCCAGATGCAGTATCTGTACTAAGGGTACATTATGATAGAAATACATTGTACATAGCTCTTTTTCCAGTTACGTCTATTCTGTTTAGCTCTGTTTTGCTGTAAGGAATTAGAACCATCACTCTTTATCAGGCAAAAGCTCAATGGTCTTGTGGATATGACGTCTGTCTAGCAATCAGGAGGTTACTAGGTTCGAAACCCACCTGAGTATGTATGCCCATGATTCTCAACATAGTTATTTCTCGGACACTGAGTCATCAGTGTTAAAATGTCATAGGGCAATTTGTCAATCAATTGCAAGCCATTTTAAGCAGAATATCATGATTAGAGTTAAAATATTTTGCCATATTGTGTTTGGAAAAAGTGAGATATTCAGATAAAGATTAAGATATAAAATACATATCTAGGGTGCAGAAACTATACAGACATATTCTGCTGTGCTGCAAGAGGCAATATTACAGACCACAAACTAAAAAAGATGATGAATTGTGATAGTCTATTCTACAATATGGTTTCAGCATTTGCTTTCCAGAGTATCAAAATCATTCAACAGTCATAAAGTTAGGTCAGGAGAATGCTGCAAATATTTTCAATATAGCTCACACATATTCATCGTAGACCAAGAATATTGTATGAACACACCTTACTGTCTTTGGAAGGACCAAAAATGTAGCCAGACAACATTTCCTAACATTGGTACATAATGCTGATGCACTTTTTAACATGCCATTACCAATTGATATCTGCCGTTGATGAGGATGTTTGCATTCTGTTTGGCAGTAATGGAAACTTAGCTGATCAGGTCCCTGCAAGTTAAACGTGACAGGAATGTCGTCACAATAATGTCACCCTGTCCTAAATAATTAGTTCACATCTTAGGTTGATAACCTGGGCCCCCATTCCAAGAAAAGCTATTCATAGCACCCCCTGCTGCAACGGCAAGTGCCATGGTAATGACAAGAATCCACACATTTCTGGTTGTTGGTTCTTGCTGCAAGACGTTGCTCTTCTAGCAGTGCCATCATTGTTGTTGTTGTTGTTGTTTTACAAGACCCTGGTGTGTGTGTGTGTGTGTGTGTGTGTGTGTGTGTGTGTGTGTGTGTTTTCCAATCAAGCATTGTTCAAATTTCTCCTAAATAACTTCAGTGAATTTCGTCATGTTGAATCTTCAGTAAACAAAATGAGCGTGCAAATGTCCGTGATTGAAGATAGGGAAAAGGATTCGGGCATTATTGATTTCCAGCATGCAACTGGCAGCTTGTAGACTAAAAACATCAATATGTGATAAGAACTGAAAGAATGTATGAAGTGACCTTTTTCATTTCCAAAATGTATATTGAAATAAATTGAAAGCCATTAAAGACAGTAGATTTGGACATTTTTTTTCATACCGGCTCTTCACATAAAGTCTTAGGGTATTGTATTTTGATTTTTTTTTTTCTTTTACTCATCCCTAAAGTGAATAAAGTTTTGTTGTATTTGTTGTTGTTGTTGTTGTTTTTTGCCTCGTTAACCTTTCCAGAATCGATTTGCAAATGAGAACTCTCATACCAAAACCTACATTTTCTCATTTTCATTTCAAATTCAGAACCCTCAAATTTATGAGCAAGACCATTGTTAAATGTCATCTTGTAGGAACTCTGTGAAATGTTCTTTGAAACATTTTTTTTTTTTTTTGTGGGACAGACTTTGATTGAGTGCTTGATTTGCTCCCAACCCCCCCCCCCCCCCCCCGGAAAATAACCAAATTCTGCCAAATTTCTACATAAATGATTGAATGTTTAGCTGAATCATCATAGATACATACATACCTACACTAGATTAATCATGTGCAAAGGGCAGCTTGAAACTACCCATAGAGTGTCTGGACTGATGATTTGAAGACCCATTTTACATATTTGTACATGTATCACAAAACCAACAGAAAGTGGCACCCCTTGATTTTATGTGAGGACTCAAAAAAGGTGAAACGGGTCAGGCAAGTCAATCTTGGGTTTTTCATATTTTCTGAAATAGCTATTCTTCTTCGTTAGTACTAAGTTTGGGATCATAAAATGAATGGGAAAGTGTGTTTTCAGCAGTTTTTGTACAACCCTTTTTTGTATAATAGTGAGATCAGGTATGTCATAGAG
The DNA here is from genome assembly GCF_040938485.1 of Diadema antillarum. Taxonomy (NCBI): domain Eukaryota; kingdom Metazoa; phylum Echinodermata; class Echinoidea; order Diadematoida; family Diadematidae; genus Diadema; species Diadema antillarum. Next base: position 120,625 of record NW_027271801.1, read on the forward strand.
GCCTTTTTTCATTTCTTGAAAATCCTTTGCACAGTCTTCACTTTTAATTCTAATAACCTTTGAAGGGATAATGTTACTGCTTTGAAAGTTGGCAGTTATAATGGACAGGATGTGTTAATAGCGTATGGTCAATTTCAGCTTAATCTGATTATCTCTTCATTATTGTTGCTGCAGTGGTTTACATCCTGTTTTTTTTTTGTCCCATTCATCACACAGCTAGCGCAGTTTGGTAAATGATTGTTAAGTGCTTGAATAGATCCTAGACTTCGAAGCCTTTTTTCTTGGTTCACACGTTACAGAGTGTGTGCTTTCCTTCCAATATTTAGGTAGGTTGGGAGAGTCCCTTTTAATTGAGCTTTACATCATTTTAAAGCTTAGAGTCTGCTCATTCAGAATCTACCCTTAACTAAAAATCCATCTCTGGCAACTTTTTTGTGGCTTTGTGATGCAGGGTCACATGTCCAGAAGAAGAGAATTGGCAGAATGACCTAGCTTCGTTTGTCCTCAAAACTTTCTGTGGAACTAGAAAAGTGGGAACATACTGTGTAATGCCATGAAATTCAAAGGTGCATTAACTTGTTGCTGTTGTTTGCATCTTCTTTAATGCATCCATTTGAGGAAAGGAAAAGGATGTGTTGCGCGATGGTTTCCTCCAAACCTGATCTGCCATCCACGTGGAGCATTTGATGATCATGAGAGTGGCAAGACTTCTGTCTTCTTGTTGTGCTCTGAATGCATTTTAATCAAATGCTAATCTCTCCTTTCGGAGGGGCCCCCCGAGCCGTCATTTGTTATTTATGTATTCAGCTATATCTTAGATGGAAAAGAATGGTCTTGATATGGAAGGGAAAAGGTTCCCGGGTACTCCCAGGGATTCTCGATTTTTTATCCCCCTTCCCCCTCCCCTTTCCCTCCTTCTTCCTGGTTTTGGTTGTTGTTGAGCATTGTATGCAGATATTGACTCAATGTGAAGCCAGAAATGCAGGAATTGCAAGGAAAGCCGACTCTCCGAAAGTGGATTTGGTTACATTTACAGGGCATTTATAGACATGCTTTAGGAAGACTGCAGCACTAAGCAGCTTGTGAAAATCCCAAAATTTATGGCTCTTACAGAGGGAAAGCGAAGACAGAAATGTAAAGATATGGCCTTAGGGAGGTGTAAAACATATGCAAATTATTTAAAACACCTAAGGACCTGATGTTCTAAGCCTTCAGAAAAGACCCCCCCAAAAAAAAAAAAAAAAAAAAAAAAATTGCTTGTTTTAAAGGGAGTTATTGTCAAGTGAGCAATACTTGTCACTAGCAAAAGTGTTTTTAACTACTTGGGAAAGTAGGTAAACAGAGTTAGTGAATACAGAAAATCGAGAGATGATAAAATGGTGACTGCATTTAACTCCAGTGTCATGTTGGGTAGATGAGGGGTGTGAGTTGGTTTGTAAGTTGGAAGAAACATTGAAAATGAGAGGTTGATGAGGGAGATTTGTGTTCAGGAATGTGATAAGAGGAGAGGCTCAAAATGGACTAAGAAATGTTAACATTGAAATACCCTAGATGCATCCTTGGGTTTATGTACACCTGGGCTTGTTATCAGTAACAACTGCCACATTTCTATGACAAATTTGCTCTCAGCCAATCAGATGCAACGATTTCAGTAGCTTATACCAACTATTGTAACTTGCTATTGATACCAAGTTTTGTGAAATGGAGCCCGGGTGTTGACTTTTGAGAAAATTTGGCAACACTCGCCAATTTCTTGGGTCTGCGATTACCTGGTACATGCCAGTTCATATGAGTTCCACTTGTAAGGGAGCCGTGCAAAGATACAAACATGGTTTTATTTCTCTCCATCGTCATGTCACAATGGAAAGTTGACCTACATCTACTTCCGTTACCCCCCTCGCATCATTGGATGCATTCAATCTCTCGGTCCTAATGGCACCCTTGGGGTTAGGGAGGCGGGTTGTACCTGTTGATGGAAGCAGTGTCTAGAAGCACGCTGTGAATGTCTAGGAGGATGACGGAGTGCCTCGTTGCCAAGAGGAGGGCTGGGATGTTGATCTATCATGATCCCATTGCCGAAGACGCAAGAGAAAGTTTCAGGGAAGCTTATCAGCCTGGGTCACGTGCCATTCAGACATATTTAAAGCATTCTGTGTTAACGCATATCCTGTTTCGTGTTGCCGAGACCCTGGAGCGAAAGATACAATCGAGTAGGAAGGAGTGAATGTTTCTCAGAGATCGTGTCAGATACGATGATGTCAGAGAAAGAAAGAGAAGACAACATACAGTGTTGTATATATTATGAAAGCTCGACATTAACGGTAACCTGGTAGTCCAGGCCATCAGAAATAAACTGTATGTCGGGCTACCACTATTTAAGAAGTGATATGTTTTGCAGTAGATTGGGCACAAAAAATAAAGGTGAATGCTGTGTATTGTTTTTATATGTTTAGATCACACAGGAAAGGGGAGAAATGCAGTTGCTTCACAGCCAAATTTTATCTATTCAGTAATAAAAGTGGATGCAATTGTATACCCTTAGGTTTCAGATGATCTATTTTGTGAATATGCAGTTTTGTGGAAAATTGTGCTTATGCCTCAATGCAAAGTTGAATAAGGTAGACAGTTACAGGCATAATTTACCATGTGCAAATGTAACAAAAACCTAGTGTTAGTTGCTTAATAGTTCTAAAATGTGAGTTAGGGATAGAAACAATCAATGTAAAAATTTGAACCAGTATAATCAATATTAAGTACTGTTAAATATACAAAATGTGAACAATAGTTATAATAAAAATGTTTCCAGACTAAACCATATACAGATGTGGTTTAATGAGAAAGATAGTGATATCTTCTTATATTTTAGGCTTTCCTGCAAAAATTTCATATGGTAGGATGTTTTGTGATAAAACTGACCTACACATGCATCAAAGGTGATATCTTAAACATTTTTAAAATCACTGCTCCCAAAGGTAGACAGGACCTGATAGGAAGACCTTTATGGTAATGGTCTTCACACTGTCTAACAATGATAATACCTGCCAATATTTTCACATTATTATCATGGTTTGTAATTATTATTTTAGTGTTTTATGAAGCTTTTTTCATTTTTTAAAATCTTTTTCTTTTGTACTTCTTTATATAGTCACAGTACTTTGAGACACTTTATCATACCTATCAATTTTAACATAGTTATCATGTTTTATCAAGATATCATAATATTTTATTTAATTATTTCACATTCTCTTTATGTCTGTCCATCTTTTCCCCTCTTTATATATTTGGGCCACCAAACAAAAAAGTTAGTGTCCAGCCTTGTACAATGTGTGTATAATGTGTGTATATATAAACATTAGACATATAAAATATTTTTTGTCTTCAGAGAAATTTAGCCTTCTTAAATTCATGGTTTGCCTGTTAATGTCACAGGTGCTCTAATGACAAAGCAAGTGCAAAGTAGCATGTTGTAAATTTTTGGAAGTGAAGGAGTCTCCACGAGCAAAAAGGTAAATCTGTTCATTTCTCCACTGCAATGTGATGATGACCTTCAAGGGAGCGTCCCCCAAGCCACTGACAATCTGTGAGACATTGTCCGCTCCCTCCATCAAAGACAAGACAAAAAAAAGGCACGTTGTCAGAACATGAATTTGTCGGTCGGGATGTCTTACAGTAGCCTGTGGCAAGGTGGAGATGGAGCCCATTGGAGTCATTGTGTGAAATGATGGACGTGGTACTTCCTTGATCAGGAGCGAAATCTGCAAGGTCCTTCATCAGCTCTTACCTGGGATGCTTGCAACAGATGACAAGTTGTTTTGTTGTTGTTGTTGTTGTTGTTGTTGTTGACTACTGTAATACAGATAGTGGCATTTTACTGTACCTAATTGTAAGAACAATATTTGATTGTAAGAACAATGTTTAAATCAAAATGTCAACATTTTGTGCGTGGAGGGAGTGTAACATTTATTTTTTTTCGTCAGTAATATAATCACTTAGAAACTATTATTGCAATGATAGTTACAGTTTATTTTTTTTTATTGTAAGGACTTTAATAGCAGTCATTAATGTTTCCATAATCATTGGTATTATCATATCACAGAATAAATGAGATGATGCTTAATTTTGGATTATGATTGCTGTGCTCATTATTGGCATCATTGAATATGTTTGTTACATCTTCAGAGATACAATGTACTGTCAATGTCATCACTGGTAGCAGTGTGACAGGTGTTGCACACAAGCATTTTTCATAAGAAGCTTGATGGCCATGAAAGTGCTTGTCTAATGTGGTGTAATACAAGGAGGTCTGGGCCCTGTTTCATAAAGCTGTTCAGGAAGTTACGCACAACTTTACGAGCGACTTAGATATGGCAGGCCAA